>NC_079446.1:45720515-45734152 GCF_903798145.1 Danio aesculapii | reverse complement strand
GTAACTTCTCAATCCAAATTAGTCCTACTATATAAGTCGACTGACCCTCAAACAATGCTTGGTACTTTTGAAAATAGTTTCTTCCCATTTATAAATGCAACTCTGAAACAATCTATCCTTAGGTCAGCTTTCTGAAACATATGCATTGTGGTCTGTTGGGGTTTTGAACACATTGCAGTAGGTGTGCATTGTGAATATCTAGGTGAACTGTGAAGAAATGCAGTTCTTTTGGAACCTTTCCATTTTATAAGAGAGGGCTGCCCTTAAAGACTTGATAACAAACAAGAAAAGCACTTTTTTGTCTCAATTAGACCTTTAGCAGTCTGACTAAGAAATGAACAGTTCCGCAAAGCACATGTTTCTGTTTTGAATGAATATTTCTTTAAATGCAGCAACCAAAGAATCCATCATTCTTCATCACTTAATTGGACAAACCTAAACTACATTGTTTGCTTGAGTTATGGATGTTTGGGAGAACTGATTCAACTGTCTTCAAAATTTTGCTCACAAAGCAGGGCTCGAAATTTCGTTTGTTTTGGTTGCTTATGTGCCCAAAATTTTATCTATGCGACCTCAAAATATATTTGGGAGCATTTGTGCAATTGCATAAAATTGTTGCCGTGTGACCAGTTTTCACTGCAAAATGTTCACCGCATACTTATTAGGAGAACTTCACGCAGAATGCATCCTTGCACCAAACATTCCAAACGCAGCGCTCAGGAATGGTTTAAAGCAGACTTGTCATTTCAACTTGCTGAAGTAAGCTAATCCCGCAATGCCCGCCCCGCCTTCAAGCTCTTCATATTGACCCACTGCTCTAGAACAGAAAGCGAATGGATTGGTTAATATCAGCTGTCAGTCACTCTTCAGGTGACAAGAAACTACAGCCGCGAAAATGTGAAGGTCTGGATACGAGAGAATTAAAATAACACTAACAGATTTAGTTTTAGAAACCACCTAAAGTTACAAAAAATGACGCATCTTATTAGTGATCATGTGGTGAATGTTAATCCACCATTTATACTTTTTGAAGATTGGATAAAAGATTTCCAGTAGGTTAAAGTCTACTATAAAAAAGACTAAAGCCATTCACCGTAAAGCCAGTGGGGTGGAGTGTTTGCCACATCTACACATTTTAAGCACGAGATGTTCTAGCGTTGTTTAATCCTTCATTTAATAATCACGATGCTGTCAGTCGTGCGTTCACCATCACAAAAGAGCATGCATTCACTGAGATATAAAACAAATATTGCAGCTCCTGAAAAGACTGTTATTGGTATTAAGATGACGTATGCAATTAATAAGATATATGTCAATATATATCTGTGCAATATCAGACACCACCCGAGAGAACAGCACAGTTATTATTGTTAATTCAGTTCATCTCATTCACGTCAAGCAGTGCGTGTATGGCCGGTGGGCGCATGCAGAATTTTTTGTTTGTTTCTTAGTTTTGATAAGTGTTGATTTCAAATGCAATAAATGTTAATATAAAACTTGTAGTAACACTGCTAATGATTTTTGGTGGGTTTGCCTAAATTTTGGCTGGTGCGCCTACATCTTTTAAGTTAGGAGCACCAGTGCTACCAAGAAAAAAGATTAATTTCGTGCCCTGCAAAGTAATGATGCTCTTATTAACATTAAATAGAGTTTAGTTTGAGAAACATGCATAGGACGTGATTGTGATTTCTGTGATTTCTCACTTTTAAGAACCAAAGTAATCCATCCCTACTCCTGCTTTCTGAAGAATGTACATTATTGCTTGTTTTTGCTTTCAACACATCGCAGCTGGCATGAGTTATGAATGATTGAGGAATTCTGTGTGGAAATGCAATTCTGCTTGGTGCAGTTCTGTTGGCACAAATTCATTTTTTATGAAGCACTGCTGTTATGAAAAACTTGCTAACCAAGCAAATATGCACCAATCCTTCCCAATTAATCTTAGGTACAATCTCAGTTCTACCCTTTAGCTCTTCTTCTTCCCCCTACCCATCGTTTTGCCTGTTCACATGAAGGGGTAGGGGTGCCTCAATTCTCTTTAGCTTGAAGGTGTAGGGCTAATGGGAAGGGCTGGATGCCCCTTGAAACTGAGATTTTTCTGGACCACACTCGAAACCAAGGGGTACAAAAATTACCATCTACAATGAATACACCATCTACAATGGCAGCTTGGCTGCATATGGAAGTCAGGAGATGCACAAATTAGTATTTTGTCATTATTACGAAGTTTTACAACAAGCATGCACATGTTTTAATACACTCATAATGGTGTTCATGTTTTACCATCATGCTTTAAAAAAAAAGATTAAAAAACGCTAAATTTCGCTATCTATGATCCATAATAATAATTCTTGCAGGTGCTGTAGTGCTATCCCATTTCTTAGAGGTAAAATTTGAAACCCTTCCCCTTCACACTCTGTTTCAAGGGCCAAGGATAGGGGTAAAGCAAAAAAAAAAATAGAATTGGAATTGGGCCGCCTGATGGCTAAAATAATTGTGTGGCTAATGAAATGTTTTCTGTGTCATAGTTTAGTTAAACCAAGTGTAAACGCATCTTTAGATCAGCATTCTGAATATTGTGTGGTCTTAACAAGTGCTTGGTGTAGTTTTGCTCTAAACAACCCAAAAGATCCAAAGATCAACCGACTTAGTCATCCTGAGTAGAAACACTAAGTCGGACTGACTCCCAAACATTGTGGAAGCAATTTTGAAACAGTTTCTTGTATTCCATGCATAAATGCATATTTAAAGCCAAAGCAATCCATCTTTACCTCAATTTTCCCCTCAAAAATATGCATTCTGGTTTGTTGGTGCTTTCAACACTCTGCAGTTTTCAAGAGTTGTAGATGTCTGGGAAAGTGTAAAATGCTATTCTGCTTGGCACAATCTTATTCAGATGAAAAAGAGTGCTGCTGTTAAAGTCTTGTTAGTCAACCAAAGATGCGCTTATTCATTCTAAATAGGCCTGTTAAAGCAGTCAGTTTGAGAATCGTACAATTTATAGGTTAAGAAATGTATTCTGTGCTGAAATAGTTTCTTGTTACCCTACATGCATACAGATCCATAGGTTATTCTTGAGTTCAATGTTTAGAAAAATCTACATTGTGGCTTCAGCACACTTTAAATCAGTTGTGTATGTTTTATAGGCACCGATAAGCATTTTTACCATTTGTGACCTTGGAACACAAAATCAGCCTTGAGTACATTGCATGGGTCACAATTCATTAAAGCCAAAAATCATTACAATATTAACTAAAGATCATGTTCCATGGTGGAATTGTGTAAGTATATCAAAACTCAATTAGTGATTAGTAATGTGCATTGCTGAGAACTCAATTTAAACAACTTTAAGCATGATTTTCTTTGAAACCTCAGATTCCCAAATTTTCAAATAGTTGTATTTCAGCCAAATATTATCCTGTCCTAACAATAGAAAGCCTATTATTCATCTATCAGATACTGCGTAAATCTCATTTTCCAAAAGTGGGCACTTATCATTGGTTTTGTGTACCAGGATCTCATTTGCACGCTGGTTAATTTCCACCATCTTACCCTTCTCTATGAGCTTCTCCTTTTTCCAGCTCCTGAATGACACCCAGCAGCACTTTGATGGTTTCCTGGCTGGAGCTGATCATATTTTCCATGGCCTGCAGCTGTGCCTTAACATCCCCATCCTGATTGACAGGAACTATCTGCTTGCAAGCCTCATTATCCGTTTGTACGGTTCCTGTTCCCGTGCCACCCCTACATGGAGGTGCGGGCATTGGAACTGCTTTAGAAGTCACTGTCGCTGCCTCGTCCATGCCCCGCAGCGGGCGAGCTGACAGCGTTCCCGTGTGGCACTGGACCTGCGTTGTGCAACTGGCCCTCGGCAGAGTCTGTGACTGGAGGCCGTTGAGCTGCAGCGCCTTCTTGCGCTTGCTGCGCTCGGACGGACTCTCCAAACACTCCACCTGCGTGAGGGAGTTCCAAGCGATGGGTCCCGTCACTTTCGAGGATGAATCCTGGAGAATATTCCCAGCGCTCTCCTCAGAGTTGAGCAATTGCAGCTTGCCTGAGCGATCAAGAGATTCAGAGTTTCTCTGGAAGCCCTTACTGTGTTTACTTCTCACACTACAGATCTGATAGTCCGAATTGTCCACCATGGTTCTTTCTGTGGCACAGGGAAGAACCAAAGCATCTGAGCATCCGTCTGCTCTTTCTGGACAGTCCCTGCTTTGTGGATGCTGCTCAATAGTCGCGACACATTGGTTTGTGTGCATTAATGCTCTTGTTTTTCTCACATTATGTGAGGGCACACACTCTCTACTCGCCTCGGTTGCTTTTGCCCTTTTGACATCAATAACAAAACCGTCGTCCTGGTCTTTGCAGCTCTCCACCGCAGCAGCATGCTTGACCGTGTGTCCTTTCTTCCGCTCAAATGGAAAAGTCTGGTAGCGCTTCCTCAGATCTGGCGAAGTTTGCACTCCAGTGCTTTTGGTGACATTGGGGATTGATCTGCGAGCTGGGACGGTCATGTACTTGCGGTACGCCACTTTGTAGACCGGCTTTCCTCCCCGGGCAGCAGCGGCCTGTTCGTTCTGTGCCTCACAGATGTCCTTGAAGCGCACCTGAAGGGCTTTATTCCGCTTTCTAACATGGCGGTTTTCATCCGATGAGCCTTTGACCTCCAGGGCCATAGAGACCGCCGTCGCCTCCGAGTCCGACTCAGAGTTGGTGAGCATGCATTTGCCAGCGTCCTTGCTCACCATGGTTCCTGCAAACACAAACAATTGAGATATTATTATCATGATGAAATGATGCATGCTATTATTCAAATGAGAAGTCAAGGCAAGTTTATTTATATAGCACATTTCATACACAATGCTAATTCAAAGTGGAATCCTGGCCGCAGCGTTCTGGATGACCTGCAACTGCCTGACTGTCTTTTTGGGAAGGCCAGTGAGGAGTCCATTACAGTAATCCACCCTGCTGGTGATAAAAGCATGAACAAGTTTCGCTAAGTCTTCACTGGAAACAAAGCATCTAATTCTTACAATGTTTTTGAGATGATAGTATGCTGATTTACTTACTGCTTTGACATGACTTTTTAAATTCAGATCTGACTCACCAAGATTCTTGACCTTAACTTTTTTGTTTGACCTTTAGAACCACCTTGAGAACCTCATCTTTTTTCCCAAATGCAATGACTTCAGCTTTCTCTTTGTTAAATGGAAGTTTTGGCAACTTAAAAACCCATCTTTTCCAAGATCACCTTGAACCCCTGTGAATAAAACCAGGACCACACTCCAACCCAAAATATTATTCATTCTGAGTGTGTATCACTGAATGACTCCTTACTTGTAAGACGCTTTGGACAAAAGTGTCTGCTAAACCTAAATGTGCGGTTAGCAACTGTGCCTCATATGAAATCGTGCTAGTAGATTACATTTCTACGCTTAAATTATCTGACACAAATGTGAAAATAATCAGTCATGTAACCACAAAAGGGCACAGCTGCAGCATCCTTCATCTGCCGGGCCGAATATAGCGAATTAGCATCCCTCGCTAACCTGCTCGGCTTGTTTGCGGTGGAATTTATGGAGCAATCTCACGAGTGTTGTCTTTGCCCGTGACTTGTTTGTCTTTGACAGTTAATTGCGTCTCTTAATCTGGTGTGCTCCCGGAGCGAGTGCACACAGGGAGAATGATGGGAGTGAAACTGCGTCACCCGTCCGCTTCCCTGGAGTTCAGCATCTCTCAGATAACTAATAGAAAAAGAGACGCTGTCTGGCCAGTGATTCAGCATCATCACCCTGACAAACACTTGCAGCTTCCCTCCGAGGCCGCTGTGCCAAACTGCCTTTTTTTAGTGCGGTGGTGTGTGTGTGTGTGTGTGTGTGTGTGTGTGTGTGTGTGTGTGTGTGCATTGTCCTCTAGAAATGCTGGAGTTTGTGAGAGACTGTGTGCTTTCTGAGATGATCAATTTCCTGCATTCTGTTTGTGTTCTTTCTGTCGCTGTGCATCCATCCATTCATCCATCCATCCATTCATTCATTTATCCATCCATGTCAATCTGTCTGTCTGTCTGTCTAATTATCATTTGTTCCATCTATCGTTCTTTCTCTGTCTGTCTGTCTGTCTGTATCTATCTATCTATCTATCTATCTATCTATCTATCTATCTATCTATCTATCTATCTATCTATCTATCTATCTATCTATCTATCTATCTATCTATCTATCTATCTATCTATCTATCTATCTATCTATCCGTCTATCTATCTATCATTCTATCATTCTATATATCTTTCTATCTATAGTGCTAATGTTTTAGTTTGTCCATCCATTGTTTTATCTGTCCATCCGTCTGTCCATGCATCCATCCATTGTTTTATTCATCCGTCCATCCTTCCTTCCTTCTAATGTTTTATCTGTCCATCCGTCCTTCTAACACTTTATTTGTCTGTCCGTCCATCCTTCCTTCTAACGTTTCATCTGTCTGTCAGTCTTTCTTTCTAACGTTTTATCAGTTCACCTGTCTTTCTAATGTTTTATCCATCTGTCTGTCCATCTGTTCATCTTTCCTTCTAACATATTATCTGTCCGTCCTTCTAACATTTTATCCATCTGTCTTTATTTCTAACACTTTATCCGTCCATCCATCCATACGTCCTTCTGTCCTAACGTTTTATCCATCCATCTGTACTTTCATGGAACGTTTTGTCTGTCCAATCGTCCGTTCTTCCTTCTAACATTTTATCCATCCGAACTTCCTTCTATCATTTTTTCCTGTCTGTCCATCCGTCTGTCCGTCCTTCCTTCTAACATTTTATTTGTCCATCTATCGGTCCGTCCTTCTAATGTTTTATTCATTTGTCCATCCTTCCTTCTAACATTTTATCCATCTGTCCATCCTTTTAACATTTTATCTGTCCGTCCATCTGTCTGTCCTTCCTTCTAACATTTTACTCATCCTTCCGTCCTGCTAACGTTTTACCTGTCTGTCCATCCGCCTGTCTGTCTGTCCTTCCTTCTAACATTTTATTCATCTGTCCGTCCTTCTAACGTTTTATCTGTCTGTTCATCTGCCCGTCTGTCTGTCCTTCCTTCTAACATTTTATTCATCCGTCCGTCCTTCTAACGTTTTATCTGTCTGTTCATCTGCCCGTCTGTCTGTCCTTCCTTCTAACATTTTATTCATCCTTCCGTCCTATTAACGTTGTATCTCTCTGTCCATCCGCCCGTCTGTCTGTCCTTCCTTCTAACATTTTATTCATCCGTCCGTCCTTCTAACATTTTATCTGTCTGTCCATCCGCCCGTCTGTCTGTCCTTCCTTCTAACATTTTATTCATCCGTCCGTCCTTCTAACATTTTATCTCTCTGTCCATCCGCCCGTCTGTCTGTCCTTCCTTCTAACATTTTATTCATCCGTCCGTCCTTCTAACATTTTATCTGTCTGTCCATCCGCCCGTCTGTCTGTCCTTCCCTCTAACGTTTTGTCTGTCTGTCCTTCCCTCCTTTTATTGTCCTGTTCTGTCATTCAACTTTTTAATTTTTCTTATTAACATAAATATGCACAGATAAACTACATATTTCAATTTTTTTTCAGATAATGTTTTTTTGTGTGGTCAACAAGAAGCAAATATATTAAATAGAAATAAATATACATTTTAATTCATTTAATATTAGAATAATTATTATATTTTATTTGTATTTTTGTGACTTCTCCAGTGAACTGAAGTTCTCTTCCTAAATTCAAGCTCTGTAATCCATTCTGCAGTCACCACAAACCCCTCTTGTGTAACAGATTCACAATTTTCAGCAAAGCATTTGAAGACAATTGCAGCTAAACTTCTGCTGTTGTCATCTGTTGTGTATAATCTGCTGGTCTTTGTATTTTGTGGGGACTGTTATAGTTTTGTGCAGTTAAAGGACAGCTCTATTGGAGCTAGTTTTTAAGACTTCTTGAGACCTCTTCTGTTCGTCTCCGTTGTGCTTCATTGAGCTGTTATTGAACGCAAGAATCTGTCATAATGTGTGGACATGAATCAGCCTAATTACAGCAGACTTCTACAAAACCAACTAGCCTTTCATAACTCACTGACTAGTCCATTAAGAGGTGATATACTTTTGCACATCCCTTATTTTCGTTTGACTCTTGTTATAGATTTTTTTTTCTCAAACAGGAGATGGTTATGTAATGAGAGCTACAAACATAGAGAATGACTCTTTTACTTCAAAGTTACAGTTTGATTGTTGTAAGGTTTTCAATGACTGCTAACATCACTCAAGCTGGTTTATATCTGAACACAAAAAGCCATGACTATTGAACCAAATCTGACTTCTGCTCCAGTAATCTGGTCTTTCAAATATGAAAGATTCACATAACCGATATGAACGGTCTGGAGCAGCGGCTTTAAATCTTTATCTTGGCCCAAGGTGTCTTTTCTCTTGTCTTGTTGAACAGCTGTTGCTTTTTTAGTTCTCTTCTCAACTAACAGAGGTCTTCTCAACTTTGACAGTGCTCCCTACCATTGCATTTTTTTCCGTTTCTGTTGTATATGCTATATGTTGTAATACATACAGGGCAATTAATTCAAACAAGGTGACAGTAAATACATTTCTAAGGATGGCTATATCTCTCCATAATATTAAACCCTGAGAACTGTTATGGAACTCCACACGAGACACGACCACGAGAATGGTCAGGCACTAAAACAATAAACTTTCTAATCTGAGAAGATCAGCTAGGAAACTAGTTGTTCAGGTTGTCTCAATCATGCATCCTGAGCCCCCCCTCTTTGCCCTGGATTTTACCTTGTCCACCGGAGCAGCTCCACACAGAATGTCTAAGTTTTTAATATGGCAAATCTTGTGGCTCTATTTTCATGTTTGGGGTCATTTTAAATGTCTCTGTGTGATTGGTAAAGTGGTCTTAATTTCACTGTAATGTTTTACATTGCCCTTATATCAGTTCATTTGGGTTTTGACTTAAGATCTTTGCCAGATGCTCCACTCCAGGGAAAATGGTCATCAAATCAACTTATGACCAGGCAAGGTTCTTGCTGAAGCTTTTATTGTCTTGAATTTATGGTGATATAAGAATTTCAGGTAAATGTGCAGAAGGGTCTAGGGGATTCTGTAGCCAAGATACCTGAGCTCTGCATCAGGACTTATATGCTGCAATATAATTCATGGTCAGGTATTAATTTCTAACTGAAATGAACTGAAGTGAATCTTTGGGTAATTGATGTTGTACAATCTTGATTGAATGTTAATAAAATAAAATAAAATAAATGTAATAAATGTTAAACAAATAAATGTAAATAAATGTAAAATTCTTGTTTAACTCTAATATCTCCTGAAATCCCTTAAATCTAGTAGATTGTTTAGGCTGATGTTTCCGCAGCCTACGACCAGGTATAGTCATACATTCAGGCTCTGTGGATGGAGCATGGGCACAGCATTATGTGCTAAGTATGATGGCTAAATCAAACTTTCTTTGTTTGAGCAAGCATGAGGCGGCCTAATATTACTTAAAGGAATTTAATTTACAGTTATATACAGTTTACAGTTATATCCATCTAAAAACCAGAAGTGGCGAGGATGTGTCCGTGAGCAGATGGAACTGGCAAGCATACTGGCTCTAAGCGACTTCGGATAAACGATGAACCATTAATTGAAAATAAGGATTTATTAGGTTAATCGATCTAAATTAGACCTAATCACAACCTACAAGGTAATCAGCTTGAATTGGATGAAACTAAATTCAAATTATAATAAATTGGAGTCAGATTAAATTCAGAGCTGGAAAGTTTTAACAAATAAAAATATTTCTTTTCACATGTGCTAAAAAGGCTTACACACATTTAACCTTCACCCATACTGTTAGTTCCGTCATAGGACTAATAGGCCGCATTTACACTGCACTGTTCAAGTGACTCAAATGCGATTGTTTTTTTTTTCTTTCCCATGTGGCACAGATCAGATATGGCCCATGTGCATGTAAGTAGGAACAAATCACATGGATTCCGATTTACTCAAATCAGATTCAGGCCTTGTTCATATGTGGAAATTTATCCGATATGAATCGGATCTGTGACCTCGCGTCTGCAGGTAGATTGGATTTTCTCCTCTCAATGTGAGTCGCGCGTCATTAAAAACCATAGCGAATGACGTCAACTCTGATACTTTCTTTTCAGAACAGACTTCAGCAGAGTCTAAAACCTTAAATCTCATACACGAGGACTCAAACAGCTTTTATATTGTCATATAGCACAGGTATTTAAGCATGTTAATGAGAGCGAGAGAGCGCAATGTTCACCACGTAACCAATATAGACGATCGGATACGAGTCACTTTTAAAAGGTGATGTAAGCAGGTCAGCAAAAAAAATCAGATAGTCTCAAAATCGGAATTGACCATTATGATCTGCAGTGTAAATGCAGCCGTAGATAGACCCTTACACATTTTAGATAATTACACAATGTTTTATTTCATTTAAATCCTTCTTTTAAACTTTATTAAAAAGTAAAATCAATTTTACCAAAAACTGTACACTAAAAAATGCTGGGTTCCAAACAATTCATTCATGTTGTCCCAACACAGGTTGATTAAGTTAACTTAATAGTTTTTACAAATTTATTTAAACATAAAACACTTAAGCTGTCCCCTAAAAACTCAAGAATTGTTGATTAAGCTTATTTTAAATAAGTAGTTTGAACAAGCAGCAAAAAATTGAGTGTGTAATTAGTTATAGTTACTTTTCACAAATAATAATGATTAATAATAATGTATATGTCACTATAAAATTAACTAATTATTATGAAAAGTAATTATTACATTATATTTTGAAAGGTAAACATGTCAAATAAAGTTACAAACTCACTGTAATAAGTGCTTGCTTCCACACAATTCATTCATGTAGTCCCAACACAAATCAATTAAGTTAGCTGAATTATTTTTACAAATTTCAGTGGATTGAACATAAAACAATTAAATTGTCCTCCCTAAAACCCAGTGTTGATTCAGCTCATATTAAATATGTATGAAGTATGAAAATGTGCAGCTGTTTTTAGGAATGATTCAAATGTCAGAAAACAAAATGCTTTAATAACTCTTTTAGGGACCTACGTACCTTTTTTTTATTATTTATTCTAGTTTTTATAATGCACTGTAAAAAACATGCAGGGTTCCACACAATTCATTCATTTTGTCCCTACACAAATCAATAAGGTTAACTTAAACTAAAACAATTAAGTTTTCTCAAAACAAATCTCAAGATTAGAGTTGTTTTTGCTTATTTAGTAGTTTGAACAAGCAGAAATTTTTTTTTTATTCGTTCATTCATTTTCCTTCTGCTTAGTCCCCTTATTCATGGGGTCACCACAGTGGAATGAACCGCCAACTTATCCAGCATATGTTTTACACAGCGGATGCCCTTCCAGCTGCAACGCAGTACTGGAAAACACCCATACTCACACTCTCTCTCTCTCTCACACACACACACACACACACACACGCACACACACACACACACACACACACACACACACACACACACACACACACACACACACAGACTATACGATGTGTTTGGATTGTTGGGAAACCCATGCCAACTTGGATAGAACATGTAAACTCCACACGGAAATGCCAACTGACGCAGCTGGAACTCGAACCAGCGACCTTCTTGCTGTGAGGCGACCGTGCTAACCACTGAGCCACCATGTTGCCCAATATTGTTTTTAATCTGATTAAAATAAAAATAAGTTATCAAAAAAGTTATTAAACAAAAAAGATTAATTAAATAGACAAGCACCTACAGAGACATACATAGACACAGAAAAAAGAATTCATTGAATTTATTTAAGGTTACTGGTTGCAATCAGTTTAAAGAAACAAATTAAATGTAATAATGTTCAACTTACAGGGTGTCCGCGGGGTCTTAAAACGTATTAAAGGTTGAAAAATCAATTATGAGAAAATGTATTAAGTTCCTTAAAATTTATTAAAGTCTTAATTGAGTTTTTATGAGGTCTTACATTTTGTTCAAGCGTTGTCCAAAGTGTTTGACTCCAAAAAAAGCATATATATATATATATTTTTTTTCCTCCTAATATTAACAACTGCATGCTTGATCCATGCAATTGGTTCAGGCCGGGGTGCGTCAGACCAAGCTCCACTGTCCGGGTGATGCCACGTAATTTGCGACAAACGTGGGAAGGTGATACGATGCTCTGCACATGTAGCGAAACCATAGAGCGAAACAGATGGCAAAATAGGAAAGTATGTTTACTCCTGGTTGGAGAAAGACGAGTTTAAACAGTGGGTGAAACCTGAAAACAACAACATAATTTATTCTTTCAAGGTTTGTTTCTTCCGAGCTTATCTAAGTTCTGTTGCATGGTTGTGCTCCATTCATTCATTTAACTACAACTGTTTATTAGCTACTGTTTATTAAGTTAAAGGTTTGATACTGATTACAACTTGAAGTGGTGATGAGGTCTTAAAATATTCTGAGAAGGTCTTTAAAGAGTCTTAAAAAAGTATTGAAATGACCTTAAGGATTCCTGCGTATACCCTGACGTAATTTGTCTAAATTCAGCCCATATTAATTGTTTGCAAGCACTTACCCCTAAAAAACTAAAGTAAATCCAATGAATCATTTATTTCAGTGCACATACAAGCAGATTGTACTGTATAATAGTATATTTCTATATTTTATTATTATCAGAATATATGCAATTTGTAAACAATCATCTCAAATAAGGGTAAAATGTGCAGAATTCTATATTGATCTGTTATTTTTATTGCTGAATTCAATGATTTTCTCTACGTTTTCTGCACTGGGGAATGACTAAACATTGATGCACATTTATAATGCCTAAGTTTAATATTTATGATGCCTAAGTTTAATATTTATAATGCCTAAGTTGTGCTAAAGGTGTTTTAACCCCTATCAGACACACTACTAACAGTTTCTAACCAGTTTTCTCCTGCACATGGGGATAATAGTCCATACAGGAGCGGAGTGTATGTTCTGGAAATCCAATAATATCTAATCTAATAGAGTGTGTGGATTCTCGGCGGGTTTGGAGTAACTTCTGCAGGAGTGTCATGTTGAGCGTCTCTAATGCCCTCTGCACTATTGGATTATGTCTATTACTCCAAATCATTTGTTGAGGGTCTATAAAGCGGTGGTGACAGACCCTCGCCGGCTACTTTCTTCAAGACCCGTTGAGAATCGATGAGCTGCAGACATCATTACAAACCTTCAATACAACTTCCAAACACACACACACACACACACACACACACACACACACACTGACTGTACAGCGCACTAACTAGATCAATGAACTTGCAATTGTGTTAAAGAGAGATTCCCCCCCAAAATGAACATTTGCTGTTTATGCACTCTCAGGGAAGTTAATGTGTACTGTAAGGATGGCTAAATCTCTTCATAATATCAGACCCCAATGACTGTGCGTCATTGCATATCAAACGAATAAAAATACAACAGGATATAACTAAAGCAATATCCACTGTGTTAAACTGAACAGTCGCATAATCAATGACGTAAGCGTGTTCAGACTCGGAAGGCAAAATGCAGTGTGAGTGCAGGCCATCGGGGAAGAGGGGAGGGGAGACAA
>NC_079446.1:45625515-45715515 GCF_903798145.1 Danio aesculapii | reverse complement strand
TGAGATGGAGATTTAGGCACAATCCCAATTCTATATTTTTACCCCTTCCTTCAAGGGCTTCAAAATCTCCCCCCAAGAAATAGGACAGCACTACAACACCTGCACACGGCATCAACCACATGTAAACACATGAAAACAACATTAACTTTATAGCAGACACTGTAAAAAAAGCTCATTCCCAGTCTCTGGACTGTTCTGACAGATGTAAAAGAATGTTGTGAGACTACTACAAGAGTTATTAATATGGATTATAAGTAGTGAAATTTTGATTTATTTTAAAAGCATGATGGTAAAACAAGAACACTGTTATGAATGTATTAAAACATATGCTTATTGTTGTAAAAGTTCATAATAATGACAAATAAAATACTCATTTGTGCATCTCCTGACTGCCGTGTGCAGCTATGCTTCCATTTGAGTTGGTGTATTCTCGGAAATTAATCATAGTCCGTGGTTTCGAGTGTAAATCTCTGTTTCGAGGGCTGTCTAGCCATTCCCCTTAGCCCAACGCCTTCAAGATGAAGAGAATTTGGACACCCCTACCCTTTCATAGGAACGTGCAAAATGAGGGGCAGGGGTAAGGGGAAGGGCTAAGGGGGAGAATTGGGACTGGGCCTAAATCATGAATTCCACAAACAATTCCTGCTGGTGCCGGGACTCAAATATGTGACCTTTGTATCCTAAGTCCAACTCTCTAACCATTAGGCCACATTTTCATTTGAGCTTTTTTCTCTCTTTATTTTGCTTTGTCTGCTTTAAAATTCACATGTTGAGGTGCAATAGTTCATTCTGGAGGGATTTCTTTTTTCTTTTATAGTTTAAAACTTTAAAGATTGATTACGTTGACCATTCGTTGAAATAGGAATGTATATTAATCAAGCCTTAAACCGCTGCTTTTCATATTATTTTATTTTTTGTTATAGTACTCTTATAATTCTTAAAATTATTATTGATTTTTTTTTTAATTAAATGTTTTGTGTGACTTGTCTAGAGTGCTGTGATTGATAATACTAACAACATGTGGTGGCAAGTCCATATCTAAATGAGTTAGAATCGCTGAATCATAAGTTCAAATGATTCATTCAAAATGCTGATTAGTCTTGAAATGAATCAAGTGGCTGCATGTCTTTATGAATTAATGATTGAATCATTGATTCAAAAGATTTATTTGACTCCAAAGGAAGCACAAATGCTGCTTTGGCTTTGTTTGAATTGATGGGGAAGAAGTTCTTGGTTGTTGTACTGTTATATAAAATCACATGTAATATTGTCAGGGTCTTAAAAAGCCTTAAAATGCCTTAAAATGCCTTCATTTTCAACAACTACATTTTCGGCCCCCCAAAAAATCTTAAATTCACTGAAATATTGTGCTGTAGGTCATAAATAATTTTAAACAGCTCTTAATTTTGCTCTTAATTTTGCTTCCATCCAACGAGCAACAGTACATCTCAATAAAACATTATTTTTTATATTTAAGTTTTTTCATTGCAAAGAGATACAATTTACACCAGATTTTACACGTTTACAGCAAAAGTCCCATTAAATTCCCTAATCAGGGAAGGTAAACTAAAAACAATTACAGGATTTCTTAAGATAATTAATTATTAGTGTTTAACCCTTTATAAGTCTAAAATGTAATTCCTAATGGTCTTAAAAGGGTCTTAAAATGACTTGATGAAATCTGCTGAAGCCCTGTCTTGTCTATACGTGTCTGTATATGCTAATATTGATGATACATGTCATTCTTGTGTCATATTACTCGACTAATATCTTAAACTATCCCAACAAACAAACAAAAACAAAATAAAACCAATAAAAATACATCAGTGTATATTTGACATTTTCTGTTCTTTTAGCAATGGAGGTGTTTCATGAGTCGGTGTAGTCGGATTGAGTGTTTTAATCTGGCCATCTATCAGTGTGCTTGTAAAGATTGAGCTTTCTGGTTTGATAACGGATAAAATCAAATGTGTTAATTATGTAAGACTAAAGCTTTGTGCAGGAATCAGGGGTCATATTTCATATCCATCCTTTTCTATTGTAATAAGGGAGGAAATCCCTGTGGTTTGTGTCTGTCTGCGCTGATGGGAGAGAGGGATGTTTGAGCACAGGGTGTCCTAAAATACTGCAGGAACAAATGAAAGTCTGGCACTTCTGGAGAGAGTGTGCAGGCCGAGAGCTCACCCTAATCCGGCTTTAGCCGCTGTGTTTTCTCTTATTTATTTATTTGGTTTGTCTGCCGGCCGGGTTTTCTCCTGGTGATTTCCCCTGCAGGATATTTGTGTGCTTTCTCTGAATGCCGCCGGTTCAGATGCAACACTGAACGAGGATTCAACATTTTATTTGTCACTTATACAGTCATACACCGTGCGATATGCAGTGAAATGCGTATACAACTCCCTGTGACCTTAAAAAAAAAAAAAAAAAAAAAAAAAAAAATATATATATATATATATATATATATATATATATATATATTCAAAAATATTATCAATAAGAATCCATGTTATGGAGTATAATAATAAGAAAAAACAAAGACCATTTTAAATATAGAAATATAAGTTGAATATGTTTTTGTAATGAATAAATGTAATTCTATTTATTTTATTTTGAGGGGATGGTGAGAAAATAATGTCCAGGTTATGTATATACTGTACAATAGAAATCTGTTACATTGAGTACATAAATTATTTATATAATTTATTTAGTTTTTTTGTGAGGAGAATCATCATTATGGGCTCAGGAGAGCGTTAATTTAGTTGTAACACACTAGAGGTGTTTTAATAGCAGGTGGATGTGTTTATTATCCAATAATGTGCTCTGAAATCTTCATTTAACATTTTTTATTTAATTAAAATATGGATGATAGACATTAATTGTGGTGCCTTGATTGAATTACACACTGACACATATAATGAAAATAGGGGATATCATTAAGCTAATTTAATTGCAATGGTGATAAATATGCTTTTAAATGCAGTTTGTTTGGATATGTGGATGCTGTGGAGGAAAATAAGTATAAGTCAGTTGTATATTTAGGTTGATTGTGCTGATTGTGTTGCATGAACTTAAAATAGTGTTACTGTACCATGTGTTACTTATTTATGATGGATAGATTGATGGATGGATGGATGGATGGATATACAGACAGACAGACAGACAGACAGACAGACAGACAGACAGACAGACAGAGACAGACAGACAGACAGACAGACAGATAGATAGATAAAACAGACAGATAGATAGAGAAAACAGACAGATAGATGGATAGACAGACAGATAGAACAGACACATGGATGGATGGACGGACGGATGGATGGATGTATATTCTGATGGGAAGAATGGATGAACGGATGAATGTATAGATAGATGGATGGACAGATGGATAGATAGATAGATAGATGGATAGATGGATAGATGGATAGATAGATGGATGGATAGACAGGTGGATAGACAGGTGGATAGACAGGTGGATAAGTGGATAGATAGGTGGATGGATAGATAGATAGGTGGATGGATAGATAGATAGATAGATAGATAGATAGATAGATAGATAGATAGATAGATAGATAGATAGACAGGTGGATAAGTAGATAGATAGATAGATAGACAGACAGACAGACAGACAGACAGACAGACAGACAGACAGGTGGATAAGTGGATAAGTGGATAGACAGGTGGATAAGTGGATAGATAGGTGGATAAGTGGATAGATAGGTGGATGGATAGGTAGATAGGTGGATGGATGGATAGATGTACAGATGGATGGATATTCTGATTTGTAGAAAAATGGATGAATGGGTGGATGGATGGATATATATACAGATAGATAGATAGATAGATAGATAGATAGATGTACAGATGGATGGATGGATGGATATTCTGTTGGGTAGAAGAATGAATAAATGCATGGATGGATTATTTGAGCAGAGCAAGATTTCAATGACAGCACTATTGCTGAAGTGACGGAGTGATAAAGCTTGAATGCATGACTGGTTTAAAATATGCATGAAGAAGCTGATGGTGTTTTCACGCATCACTATGCTTGACTACAGTATGAGGCAGACTATACTATAGTATGTTTGGTGTGTGTGTGTACTGATTTTGGTGGTTTACAAGGACAAAAAGGTGTATGATTGCATGGGTAATACATAGTGTTACTCTACTACTCTACTCTTAAGGTGATTTAAAAGGATGTACATTGTGTCCTTGTACCTTTAAAAGACCTAAAATCATACTAAACAGAGTCTTGTGTCATTGAGAATTTGCCATAGGTTTCATGTGAGGCATGAGTTTAGGTGTAGGTCCATATAATAAGTGGCTTTTACCAGGGCTGCACAATATATAATTGAAATGTAATGTACACATACACAATAGTCACATCACAAGATCTGCACTGTTGATCCTGAATTATAGCTGACCCGGAGCTACAGAACACATGTTATTTGTAGTCACTGCTAAATGTAACCGTAATAGAGTGAACGTTTATCATTTGCATGATTTAAGGCCTGTGACTGAGCATTTCAAGAGAGTTTACTACATTTAGGCACAAAACATAAAATGCAGTATGCCTATGGGGAGTCTTTGTAAACCACCAATACCAATGTGTGTGTGTGTGATATATCCCGACTGCATTAAATCCAGCGTATGCAGTCAAATCCTTTGTCCATTAATCGTTTCTCTAATGCCGTAAGATGAGCTGCTCCATCTGAACCGCTGCTATTAGAGGATTGTACTTCTAATAATTGTGGCTCCCTGACGCTGGAGCATTTTAATGATGCGTTGCTGTCATTTCAGCTGGAACTGGTGTGTTCGGCCTCGTTCCGTTAAACGTGTCTCTTTAGGCTGTCTGTGAAGCGTTACGCTCAGGTGGAGAGGACTCTTTAAACACTGACTTTACTGCTCCGACAGCTCTGAGATCACATCTGCCCTGATAGTTAGTGGTTTAAACCAACATTCATCAGCCGCTACGGTCGGACACACAGTGCCACTGATGCTCTGACGAGAAGCATCTCTGACTGTGCAGAAGCTAATGAGAGCATCGACGGATGGATGGATTGACCTCATTCAGGTGCTTACAAGCAAGTGTTGGGATTTATGTAATACATCATAGGATTGTGTTGATGGATGGATGGATGGATGGATAATTAGATAGGTAGAGGGATTAATAAACAAATGAGAAGATGATGAATGGATGGATGGATGGATGATAGTGTATATAACAGAATGAATGAAAAGATGAATAGAAAGATGGATAATGGATGGATATTCAGATTGATGAGTAGATAGGTTGATGGATGAATAAACAAGATGATGGATGGAGGCGAGGCAGTGGTGCAGTTGGTAGTGTTGTCGCCACACAGCAAGAAGGTCACTGGTTCGAGCCTCGGGTGTGTCAGTTGGCGTTTCTGTGTGGAGTTTGCATGTTCTCCCTGCGTTCACGTGGGTAACATTATAGGATTGTGGTGATGGATGGATGATGACAAGGTCATTGACTATTGATGGCAGAATGGATGAAGAGAGAAATGGGACGGAGGATATTGGCCTATGGTTGGATGGACATTTAGATTGGAAGGTAGATTAATAAACAGATGAGAACATGATGAGGCGATGGATGGGTGGCCTGATGGACAGATTGATGGCTAGACTGACTATGGATAACAGAATGGATGAATAGAGATGAATGAAAAGAAACAGATGGACAGATGATGAATATCAGATAAACAACATTAGATATAATGGATAAAACATTGATATTTAGCTATGGACGGCTGGATGGGTGGGTCGGTGGATGGATGGATAGATGGATGGTAGGTAGGTGGTAGATGGATGGATGAGTAGGTGAACTGATGGATGATGGATTGTAGTTATGTTGATGGATGGGTAGATGAATAAATGGATGGGTAGGTGGATGGATGGACGGATGGATGGGTAGGTGAATAAATGGATGGGTAGGTGGATGGATGGATGGGTAGGTACATGGATGGGTAGGTGGATAGATGGATGGGTAGGTAAACTGGTGGATAGGTAGGTAGATTGATGGGTAGGTGAGTAAATGGATGGGTAGGTGGATGGATGGATGGATGGATGGGTCTGTAGATGGTTAGGTAGATGGATTGGATGGATGGTTGGGTAGATGCATGGATGAATAGGTAAACTGATGGATGATGGATTGTAGTTATGTTGATGAATAGGTAGATGAATAAATGGATAGGTAGATGGATGTGTAGGTAGGTGGATGGATGGGTAGGTAAACCGATGGATATGTAGGTGAATAAATGGATGGGTAGGTAGATAGATGGGCAGGTGAATAAATAGATGGGTAGGTGGATGGATGAATGGGTAGGTGGTTGGATGGATGGATGGATGGATGGATGGATGGGAAGGTGGATAGATGGATGGGTAGGTAAACTGGTGGATGGGTAGGTGAGTAAATGGATGGGTAGGTGGATGGATGGATGAATGGGTAGGTAGATGGATGGTAGATAGGTGGATGGATGGGTAGGCGAACTAAATATATACCAGATTGGATAATGAAATGAATAGAAAGATGGATAGATATGTAGATTGGTAGATAGATGAATAAACATAAGATGATGGATGGATGGATGGATGGATGGATGGAAGTATGTGTATGGATATAGGTAGATAGATGAATAAACACAATGAAGATGGACATATGGATGGACTCACAGAATGGATGGATGATGAATGGATAAATACAGTAGATGGATGAGTAGATAAATGAACAGATGAGAAATTAAGAAAGGTGGATTGATGGATATACTCATAGGTATGATAGCATAGTGGATGAAGAAATGAATAGAAAGATTCATGTACAGATGGATGGGAATACTGGTGGGTAGATGGATGAACAGATGAGTGGATCATTGAGATATGGATGGATAGGTGCACTGAAGAACATATGGGTAGATACTTGAACAGATTAATATAGATGGATTCATTCATTCAAGGAAGGAGTCAGTTCGTAAGAGTCATTTGGTTGTGAATTGAACTGCTGTTCTTTTGATGTGCAGCCGTTGAGGACAAATCAATAGTAAGATGTGGAAAAACTATTAGTGGTACAGGGTCTTATTTTAGTCTCATCACTCTCAGACAGTGATCTCACAACAGATCCAACAGTGTGATGCGGAGAAGACCTTATGATTCTCGATATGGACACATCTTTATATACACTCCATTTCTCAATCAACGCATAAATACATTTAAAAATGATTTGAACGTCTCATACTTTAATAATATTAATGACGAACGTTTCCAATGACAGTGAAATGAATCAAAGCCGCTAATCTGCCCTGCTGACCCTGAACATGTTTCTCTCTCTCTCGCTCTCTCTCTCTCTCTCTCTCTGGCATTGCTGAATGTCTTTCACTCTATTTAGTATTCAGCTCTGATAGACCTGCAGTATTTTTTGAGGAAGTGGCTGTTGTACGTAAAAAACTGCGTCCTACTCAACGCTCCGTAGTAAAACATCTCACCCCGAACTCCAGCTTGAAGGCAAAGGCATGATAAATCAGGCTTAAATCTTTCCTCGTGGATATTTAAGGAAGTCTCAGGTAAATGTTGGGTCGCATGTAACTCTTCTGCAGTGTGTGAAGCCATCGCAATCTCTCTATCTCTCTGTTAATGTCATAAGGAGGCTCTCTGTGGACTTTCAGACAGCGGGGAGCAGCTTCCATTACACACACACACCGGTTTCCCAGAAAAGGCAGAGATGTGAGATCAGGCAGGGAGGATGAGAGATGCATTGTGTGACTGAATGTCCTCCAGATATGCTTGAAAACAAGACTGATTCAGATAGAGAACATCACCGCTGATGTTTAATGCACAGCAGGCTTTATGAAGGATTGCACACTAACAACCAGAACACACACACACACTCAAACACACACATTACACTTAAAGGGGAAGTTCAGCCATCAATTTAAATTGATCTCCATGGAGTTGTTTTGATGTTCTGCCACCTTTGATCTCTTTGAGAGCTATGCAAGTAAACATTAAATTAAATTAAATTAAATTAAATTAAATTAAATTAAATTAAATTAAATTAAATTAAATTAAATTAAATTAAATTTCTGTGTGGAGTTTGTATGTTCTCCCCGTGTTGGCGTGGGTTTTGTCCCGGTGCTCCAGTTTCCCCCACAAGCCCAAAGACATGTGGTACAGGTGGATTGGGTAGGCTAAATTGTCTGCCTTGTGTGTTTGTGTATGAGTGTGTATGGATGTTTCCTAGTGATGGTTTGCAGCTGGAAGGGCATCTGCTGAGTAAAACATATGCTGGATAAGTTGGTGGTTCATTCCACTGTGGCTACCCCAGATTAATAAAGGGACTCAGTCGAAAGAAAATTAATGAATGATTAAATTAAATAATTAAATTACATAAAATTAGATTCGATTTCCAATATGAAATGGGAAAAATGAAGTGGAAATGGAAAATGATATGGAAATGGAAATAAACTGAATTAAATTGAGTTTAGATCACCAAAACTAATCTCTGATTTGTCATGCTAAACTATAGGATTTATTGACTTTCATTGATTTTATTTTATTTTTTTTTATCTATGGAAGTCTATATAATTTCTGTTCATAGCTAATACAACCTGTATATTATGTTCATAGTACATCCATCTGTAAATATCACTATAGTTTTTCTATAACTGCACATTATAACTTATACCTGTATCCTGCACTTGCTGCTATTGCACTGCTGGTTAGACCTAAACTGCATTTCGTTGCCTTGTATACATGTGTAATGACAATAGAGTTGAATCTAATCTAATCTAATATTGGTGCTAGTAACCTTCTTTTCCATTCACTGGAACCCTTAAAGGAAAACTTCACCCATAAAATGAAAATATTGGATCACCATTGGGTTGTTTTGGGTGGCACAATGGGTAGCGTTGTCGTCTCACAGCAAGAAGGTCACATTTCTGTGTGGAGTTCGCATGTTCTCCCCGTGTTGGCATGGTTTTCCTCAAGGTGCTCCAGTTTCCCCCACAGTCCAAAGACATGCGCTATAGGTAAATTGGGTAAGCTTAATTGTCTGTAGTGTGTGTCCTAATCCTCCAGGTTGGGGTTTGAGCGTTGGGCTAGCAACCAACCTCGTAAATATGAGATCTTACGAATCTTGTGTGCTTTACAAGTTATCTGCACTAATAGAGCCTCATGAACAAAGACTAAGGTCAGGATTTATTTATAGGTATACTGTAATAGAAGATACTTGCGACCAATTTGTTATTCTTTTGAGTTCCTTTCTAAAGATTTAATGCTGGTTGCTATTCACTATATTTATAAAGACAAACATCAGCAGGACATTAAGAATGTTCCTGCTTTATATCAAGTGCCTTACTGACACTTACAAGTGTCAGTTACTAGGTACTTGCATAAAAAACACGATGTACTTATTGCATTGCACAACATGTATGTTGCTATTGAAGTGGAATACAGGTAAGGTTAGGAGTTTGGTGGTGTGGTTTAGTTTAAGGGTGTGATAAGGTGTAAGAAATGGGTCAACAGTGGAATTACAAATGTAAATACATAATTAAATGTGTAATTACATGCAGATACTTTTTTAAAATACCATTAAAATGTATGTAGATAATACTACCCAATGATTAATTTTAATGTTTAAAGAAAAGTTCACCCCACAATTAAAATTGTCATTTACTCTCCCTTCAATTGGTCCAAACCTGTTTGATCTTCTTTCTTCTGTTCAACACAATAGAAGATGTTTTGAAAAATGTTGTAAGACTTTCATAGTGTTTTTTTTCTATGGATGTCTGTTTGGATGAGGTTTATGTTTTTCTTCAAAAACCTCTTGAGAGAGTAAATTGTGGGTAAGGTTTCAGGTTTTGGGTGAACTATCCTTTTAAAGGTGCTTTATGTAAGTTTTTGACTTTAATAAAGCATAAAAATACCATGATTTGTTTACAGATATTTAAGAAACATGCTCAGTGAACATTCTTGTTTATCTGAAAAACAATGCTGAAGTCAGATATTCTGCTTTGAAAATGTGAGTTACGTGCCGGAATGCCAGTTTAGGCAATTCTATTTCAGCACCCCGGGTTGCTTCTTAAAGCATGCATCCGGGCCAAAAAATGCGACCTCTGGTGGACAGTAGTAGCCACCGAAATGAGACACAGATTCAGAGTTCCACATGAGGTCATTATTATAATAACATAAATATTATGAACGTAAACATTAGGTGTCCTAACAACACGCTATGTGATGAGATTTGCAGTGATCAGCAATTTAGCTGCTTGCACCAGACGAAGCATGATAGAAATTTAAATACAGCCATTCAGAAGACAGATTATTCACTCAATCGTGAAATAGTAAGGATTATAATCTGTTTAATACATATTAAACCTCTTTAACTTCATTAAATGTACATGCTGAATCACTGATATGCTTTATTTTGAGTCACAGCTTTAAAGTTTAATTTCGAACGGTTTATTTTATTTTTAAGATCTGAGGTGAACTATCTGCTGCTGCTTTCAGTAGTATGGCAATAAATGTCATGTGAAATGGCATTCAAACTCACATTATTAGCATTTAACACTGAATAAAGCACATGAGGTGTACTTGAGGTGATCATTGTCAGTTTTCTGTTGTTCACCCGTAAGAAATTAGGACAAAAACTCCTTTTAAGTATGGAAAATATTCCTTCTATCACTTGCCGTTGCTTTTATTTAGAACACAAACTAAAACAGCCTAAATCAGCCTTTAGGCTTGACAGTCAGGCACTAAAGGCTGTTGGTCATCAATCTGGCAACCTGTGCTTGCGTTTGTTTTGAACCAGGTGTGCAATACTTAGTTCGACCACTGGGTGTCAAACTTACACACTGCACCTTTAAGCAAGTGGTGCTCACTGCAGAGCCACTTGGGCAGAGCTGAGCTCCAGCAATGGGGAGCTTGAGCTCCAGCTCCTCCTTCCTTGCACTTCTTCTACGAGTGATATCACTGGGGGTTGGGGTTAGGGGTGGGGTGGGTGTACGCATTAGAACAGCTTATAGGAGGAGGAGCGAGAGCTCAAGCTCCTCCCTGCTGGAGCTCAAGTGGCTCTGCAGCGAGCAGCGTCTCCCTTTAAGGCCACTTAATATAGGCCTAAAGTGAAAAAAAAAGTCAGACAAGGAAAACTTTCATACACAAGTTGACTTATAGGCAACTTTCGGCTTTTTAGTTGATTAAACTTAAATTGAATAAAAAGTTGAGTCAACTAAAAAAAAGTTGCCTTATTTTAATTTTTGCATATATAATTATAATTATAATTATGAAAATTAGTCAGTCTTTTAGCACAGAAAAAAAGTCTTTCATTATTCTGAACATTTCCAGACAGCACATTTATGGGCTGATTTGATGTACAGTCTGAGATTAGAGTCCAGAATTGAGTATGGCATGCACAACCATGCAAATGACGAGCGTTAGCGGACCAAAAAAAAAAAAAAAAAGCAGATTTTACGAGGATCATAATGCATCTTCCTTTCTAAGTGATGTTTCCTGGCAGGAATATCTGCAGTGTGGACTAAGCGTTCTGTCTGAATCCTCTTAAAGCAGCAGATATGTAATGCCGGAGAGGAGATGCTGATGGACTCAAGAGTCTGCTCTGTATTCCAGTCATGTTGTGATCTCTCTTCCTCTCTGCATTTGTACAGTGAGCGATCAGACTCGTAATAAAGCCATTACCACATGAAAGACAACATCTGGCTTCCTGGCGGCGCGTGCTGCTGTTTCTGAGAGCGAGACAGGTGAAAACCGAAGCTCTTTAGGCTCCTCACGACTCGCAGAGTCACGATTCAACTCTGAAGTGATTCTTTCTCTGCGTTACTTTCTCTGCCTACTTCTGTGACCTTCAAGCACATATCGACTGCATGCTTTAGGGTCAGCCATAAATTTGGAAGTGTTCTTGAATTTTGTGGCTTTGTGGGAGAAAGATCAGCCATGCAGCACTTAAATATACACAGTTGAATGCAGAATTATTAGCCCTCCTGTTAAATTTGAATTATTTTATAACCTTTTCCCCAATTCTGGTTAACAGAGATGATTTTTCAACACATTTCTAAACATAATAGTTTTAATAACTCATTTCTAATAACTGATTTCTTTTATATTTGCCGTGATGACAGCATATCACATTTTACTATACATTTTTAAGATACTAGTAGTAATAATTTTGCTCTCAGTTGTGTATTATTCATAAATGTTGTTAAGCTTATTTAGCACTGTGGTTGTTAATGCTACAGTAATGTTTATTCGTTTTGCACAGTATGAGCAGGCATACTTCAACCTCAAGACAGTTGTGTTAAACCGTAATCTGTTAATCAATTTTTTTAATGCTTGTAAATATATTCAAATGTTTATTATTGTCATGACGCAAGTGTTTGTTCATTTATTAAATTGTATAGCAGTAAGTTGATTGATTGCATAAATGTTATCAATAACAATTATTAAAGTTTATGATCAGTATTATTATTATAACTGTTATTATTGTTATTATTATTATTATGATCATTGCTATTATTGTAACTATTATTATTATTATTATTGTTGTTGTTATTGTTAGTAGTAGTAGTAGTCTTAAGCAGGTCGCACACCAAAAGCGCTGCTCAGCGGCACGCCACGCAGCGCCATACATTTCCGAATTCTAACCATAGGTTTCTATCAGAGTACACACACCGGCGCCGCAAGTCAGCGGCTGTCCGCGGAGCCCATCCACGACTCGGGACACTGTTCATTTCTCTGCCATGCCACAGAGCGCCATCTGATTAGTTTCATGTTAAATATCATGCGAATGTGCGCGTCTGGTATGTGATACTTTTAACTGTCATGTGCGCGCCGTGTCGCGGTGCTGAGCGGCGCTTCCGGTGTGCGACCTGCTTTAGTTGCTCTTAGTCATCTTAGTCTTAGTTGTCTTAGTCATTGTCTTAGTCATCATCTTAGTCTTGTCATCTTAGTCTTAGCTGTTGTCGTTACGTTAGTCGTAATCTTAGTCTTAGTCCTCGTCTTAGTCTTGTCTTCTTAGTCTTAGTTGTTGTCTTTACCTTAGTCATCTTCTTAGTCTTAGTCGTCATCTTAGTCTTGTCACCTTAGTCTTAGTTGTTGTCTTTACCTTAGTCGTCATCTTAGTCTTAGTCGTCGTCTTAGTCTTTGTCATCTTAGTCGTTGTCTTTGTCTTAGTCTTGTCATTGTCGTCTTAGTCGTCGTCTTAGTCTTGTCATCTTAGTCGTTGTCTTTGTCTTAGTCTTGTCATTGTCGTCTTAGTCGTCGTCTTAGTCTTGTCATCTTAGTCGTTGTCTTTGTCTTAGTCTTGTCATTGTCGTCTTAGTCTTAGTCTTTGTCTTAGTCATCTTAGTCTTTATCTTAGTCATCATAGTATTAGTCGTTGTCTTTGTCTTAGTCATCTTAGTCTTTATCTTAGTCATCTTAGTCTTTATCTTAGTCATCTTAGTATTAGTCGTTGTCTTTGTCTTAGTCATCTTAGTCTTTATCTTAGTCATCTTAGTCTTTATCTTAGTCATCTTAGTCTTTATCTTAGTCATCTTAGTCTTTATCTTAGTCATCTTAGTCTTAGTCGTTGTCTTTGTCTTAGTCATCTTAGTCTTTATCTTAGTCATCTTAGTCTTTATCTTAGTCATCTTAGTCTTTATCTTAGTCATCTTAGTCTTAGTCGTTGTCTTTGTCTTAGTCTTGTCATTGTCGTCTTAGTCGTTGTCTTTGTCTTAGTCGGCTTAGTCTTTGTCTTAGTCATCTTAGTCTTTGTCTTAGTCATCTTAGTCTTAGTCGGCTTAGTCTTTGTCTTAGTCATCTTAGTCTTTGTCTTAGTCATCTTAGTCTTAGTCGGCTTAGTCTTAGTCGTTGTCTTTGTCTTGGTCATCTTAATCTTAGTCGTTGTCTTTGTCTTACTTGTCGTCATTATAAGCCCTGCTCACACTGTGAGATGTCAGCCATAATTTTGTCATCTGAGACAAATTTGGGAAATCCTACAAGATTCCTGAAATCCTAGGCTAAAATCTGTGATCTTTGATCGTTGGTTTGACATGTTCACAGACAGTCGCTTACTGCCCATTGCGATCAGATTTTTCCTCTGATGAAGTTCTGGCAGTGTGACAACAACTGTGATGAGTGTCAATACAAGAACCAAAAGGAGCTCTGAATTTGATGACGCAATCCGTGCGACAATTCAGATGACCATGGGGAAATGTTTTTATTCTTCCTGGTTTTATTATTGAGATGCATCGTGTGCAAAATTGCTGCTATAGATTGTTTATGTTTGCTGTAAGGAATCATTTCAGAACGTGGGCTAGTGAAAGTGTTACGGGTGGATGACGTCCAACTCCAGGTGTGTTTTCTTTTGTGTTTGGCGTGTCTTTATTGTCGTTCAGTCTGACTTTATGAAAGCTGAGATCTTACAGTGTGACATGGGAGCCATGTTCACGCAGTTTGACATGCTACAATCATTCAGGATTATAAAAAATGCGCAGTGTGAGCCGGCCTTTCGCTGTTGTTTTAGTCGTTGTCTTAAGGCCGGCTCACACTGTGCGATTTTTTTATTTATTTATTTATTTTTATTTTTTTATATAATCCTGACATTTAATAAGTTATAATTTATCTGTAAGGGACTGACCATCAAAACACAGGTCAGTGTGCATTTCTCTCTCTCTCTCTCTCTCTCTGGCATCTGCTTAAGAAGGTATATTTATGATGGGAGTGTGTGTGAGGCAGCAGTGACGCGTCTCAAAGCAGCCAATTGAAAAACAGCTGTGATGCTTTAGGTAAACCTCAGATAAAGTCTCTCACTCTTTCTTCTCCTGCTCAGTTTCTGCACCAGAATGTTCTGTTTGCCTGAGCTGTGTATGTGTGTGTGTGTGTGTGTGTGTTGGTGAGCATTTACCTCACGTTTGTCCGGCAGGTTTGTGTCCTGAGCTCTAACAGGCAGTATTTATCTCTATTAAGCTCTTGTTAGGGGTCTTTCATCAGGCCACTGGAGCCATTGACACATTTAAAGTGATAGTTCAGCCAAAAGCCAAAATCATTTGCTTAACCTTATGCTGCCGTTGACCTCCATGACAATATTTGCTCTTTAGAAACATATTTACACAGCTTTTTTTTTGTACAGTGAATGCATTTGTTGACCACTGATGCTCTTAAAAGTCATTTGCATTATGAGAAATTTTCAGTTTATTATTTTTGACATGAAATTTGATTTTATATATATATAAAATTGCCATTTTCTTATCGTTTTATTATAAAAACTTTTGACATTAAATTTGCTTAATGTATGGTATTTTTGAACAAAAAAGTAAATCTATGGAAAAAAAAACTAAATAATAAATAAATATATATATATATATATATATATATATATATATATATATATATATATATATATATATATAAAATTTGGAAAATATATATTTTGTTTGGAAAAAAATATTTATTATTGTTTTTTATTTATTAATTTTTTTATTAATTTATTTTATTTAATTAATTGATTAATTAATTCATTTATTTATAATTCATTTTTATTTATTTATTTTGATTTGTTTTTTATTTTATTATTTTTATTTATTTATTTTTTTTACTTATTTATTGATTGATTGATTGATTGATTTATTCGTGCCAGATAAGTCATTTAATTTGTTAACTTTTAATAATTAGCGGCCATTGTTTGGGTCACAAACACCTATCAAAACAGGAATAGCCAGATGCAGAGGACTTCATTCATTTTCTTTTCGGCTTAGTCCCTTTATTAATCTGGGGTCGCCACAGCGGAATGAACCGCCAACTTATCCAGCATATGTTTTACGCAGCGGATGTCCTTCCAGCTGCAACCCATCACAGGGAAATGCAGAGGACTTGTATACGATAAGATACGTGCAGCTTGAGCATTTTGCTAAATATCTCCTTTTCGTGCTTCACAGAGAAACTAAAGATTGTGAAAAAACACTCAAATGTACACGTTTCAGGGGACTAGTCATTTAATGTTGTCCCTGATTTAACCTATAGCCTAAAAACACAGTTTCTTAATCCAACAAGTCAACTGTTTTACAGTTCAAGCCAACATAAGCCGTTTCTCTCTCTCTCTCTCTCTCTCTCTCTCGATCTGTGCGTGGGTTGAAATAAAAAGATTATAATAATGCTAAATGAAGCATTGCGCTGGTCGGATGAAATGCCACAGGATCAGATGATCTGCTTCTGATCAGTTTCCTCACTGCAGCAAGTTTCTAGTCAATGTGTCTGTGTTTGCAGCGTGAGGATTGATTTGCAGGAGTTTAAAGGTGATGAAGAGCAGAGACTCACCTCAGACACGGATCAGTGATGATGATGATGATGAAGGTGAGGGAGAGATGCCCAGCACATGTCTTCCCTCTCCGTCCGTCAGGGCTTCAGATCAGAGTCTGCCATGCTGGAAGTTTCTCCGCGTGCGCTCTCAGTCCCCACACATCCAGCGCAAGAGATTCCACTCAGATCTGATCCAAAACACGCTCACACACTCGCGAAGGCAACTCACGCCGTGTGTGTGCTCCCGACCGGCTCCCCCGCAACTCTCACTCGCTCACGCATACACACACACATGCACGCTCACACACACACGCTCGCTCACACACACACGCTCACTCACACACACAGAGCCGACAGGGTGCAGCAAGGTCCAGCGCTCAGCGATGGCATGTGCAAACACCAGACATCCATCCTGAAGCAGACACTCCAACAACTGAGAGACCCGCCAGCCAGCCAGAGAGAGAGAGAGAGAGAGAGAGAGAGAGAGGAGGCGGGGTGGAAGTCAGGAAAGCAGAGAGAGAGAGAGAGAGAGAAGGGAAATGGTCAGGAAAATCCAGCTTTAGGTCATGTGGTGACCTGCTGATTTACATTGTAGCTTTAAGATCTGCATATTTTCTTTCATTCATTCGATCATTCCTGCATTCACACATCCTTTCATTCACACATTGATTCAATCACGCATTCATTCATTCATTCATTCATTCATTCATTCATTCATTCATTCATTCACTCATTCATTCAATCACGCATTCATTCATTCATTCATTCATTCACGCATTCATTCACGGATTCATTCATTCATGCATTCATTCATTCATACATTCATGCATTCATTCATTCACTCACACATTGATGCAATAATTCAATCACCCATTCATTCATTCGCACTTTCATTCATTCGCACATTCATTCATTCACACATTACTTCATTCACACATTCACTCATTCACACATTCACGCATTCATTCATTCATGCATGCATTCATTTACACATTCATTCAATCACGCATTCATTAATTCATTCATTCATTCATGCATTCATTAATTTACTCGCTCATTTATTCATGCATTCATTAATTTACTCGCTCATTCATTCATGCATTCATTAATTTCCACATTTATTTATTCACGGATTCACACATTCATTTATTCACGCCTTTATGCATTCATTCATTCACACATTCATGCATTCATTCCTGCATTCATTCATTAATTCATGCATTCATTTATTCATTCATTCACACATTCATTCATTCACGCATTCATTAACTCATGCATTTATGCATTCGTTCAATCTCGCAATAATTCAGCCACACATTCATTCATTCATTCATTCATTCATTCATTCATGCATTCATTAATTTACTCGCTCATTCATTCATGCATTCATTAATTTCCACATTTATTTATTCACGCATTCACACATTCATTTATTCACGCCTTTATGCATTCATTCATGCATTCATTCATGCATTCATTTATTCATTTATTCATTCATTCACGCATTCATTCATTCACTCATGCATTTATGCCTTTGTTCAATCACGTGTTCTCGCAATAATTCAGTCACGCATTCATTCATTCATTCATTCATTCACACATTCTCGTATTCATTCATTCACACATTCATGGATTCATGAATTCGCATATTCATGCATTCACACATTCATTCATGCATTTGTTGGTTCTTTTCTGAAAGCTGTTCAGTTATTCAATGTATTCACTATTTTGCTCTTGTTTAGTTTAATTAAATTTCCCCTTCTCTCTCTTATTTGCCACTTGCAGCTGGTATTTTGTATGGTTTGCATTTGTTATTCTGACTAATTGTCATTAAATTGTCAGTTAGGGAAAACATTCAAATAATGCTGTTTTTTTATTTTAATTTTGGAAATTTGAAACCTCAACTTTATAGAATAAAAACACACACACACACACACACACACACACACACACACACACACACACACACACACACACACACACACACACACACACATCATAATTAGTAGACCTCCTATGAAATTGTACATTTTTTTAAATTATTCCCAACATGTTGCTTAATGGAGAGATTTTTTTCAACATTATTTGAATAAATAAGTACATAATATTTTACTACTTACAATAGTAGAAACTGTTAATCAGTTTTGAGTGCAGTTTTAAGACTTAACTACAGTACAAAATTCTTTTAATACAGCCAAACTTGAAAAAATAAGACTTTCCACAGAAGAATGTTTTAAGGGAAATATTGTGAAAATTGCCTTGCTCTGTTAAACACCACTTGAGAAATATTTGATAAATAAAAAATTACAGGAGGGCTAATAATTTTGGCTTCAGTACACTACCTGACAAAAGTCTTGTCGCCTATCCAAGTTTTAGGAACAACAAATAATAACTTGACTTCTAGTTGATCATTTGGTATCAGAAGTGGCTTATATGAAAGGCAAAGGCCTCTAGATTACGCTTCTTTGACCAAAATAAAATATAATCATGTCTTGATTTATAATTATTTCATTAGGACAGTAAGGTCTGACTTTGCTTAAACAAAAGTCTTGTCACTGAACAGAAATGATGTACAGTAAAGAATATAAAGTCATGCTGCAGTGGAAACAGAATGAACATTGTGTCTGACTCCATCATGAGCTTGGAGGACTGCATCCATACATCTCTGCAATGACTCAAATCACTGATTAATAAAGTCATCTGGAATGGCAAAGAAAGCCTTCTTGCAGGACTCCCAGAGTTCATCAAGATTCTTTGGATTCATCTCCAATGCCTTCTCCTTCATCTTACCCCAGACATGCTCAATAATGTTCATGTCTTGTGACTGGGCTGGCCAATCCTGGAGCAGCTTGACCCTCTTTGCTTTCAGGGTCTTTGATGTGGAGGCTGAAGTATGAGAAGGAGCGCTATCCTGCTGAAGAATTTGCCCTCTCCTGTGATTTGTAATGTAATGGGCAGCACAAATGTCTTGATACCTCAGGCTGTTGATGTTGTTATACACTCTGCAGATCTCTCGCTCGCCCCATACTGAATGTAACCCCAAACCATGATTTTTCCTTCACCAAACTTGACTGATTTCTGTGAGAATCTTGGGTCCATGCGGGTTCCAGTAGGTCTTCTGCAGTATTTGTGATGATCAGGATGCAGCTCAACAGATGATTCATCAGAAAAATCCTTCTGACACTTTTCCAAATGATCAACTAGAAGCCAAGTTATTATTTGCTGCTCTTACATTTGGGATTGATGGCAAGACTTTTGTCGTGTAGTGTATTATGTATATGCGTGTATATGAACGATTATATACATTATATATTGTTATCCTCTCTGATTGTGCTCTAATGTTGAACACTTGATTCTGATTGGTTGACAAACATTAGACACTGGTTGTCGCTTTAATTGGTAAGCTTTGAGGCAGTTCCAAGCTTTTGTCACGTTTGAAATCCCCATCACCACATTATATCAGATAGACTTGCAGACTCTGGCAGCAGAACAAAAGAGGTTTTTATCAGTCCGCTGGGTAACAAAGTTGTTTCTGATGAAGAACTGGGAGTCGAGAAAGTTTGTGAAATAGATTCAAAGCTGAAGTTTTGTCTGAGTTATTTAAAATTGTCATGAAAGGCTGTAAGTTGTGTCTTTTCCTCCTTTATCGTGCTATCGGTGCAATCTGAGTGAAACGGCTTCTAGAACAAGACGGAAATATAGAGAGGAACTTGGTTTTGTCTTTTGGTGAACTGGTTTGGATGACTGTGGTTTGCTATTGGTAAATCTCAGGTGAGTGACAGGTTAACCCCGCCCTCACTCAGAGAATAAAAGACACTGAAGGGAGAGGGGGAGTTATTTTAAACAGCATTAAAGTGGACCTATTATGCAGAAATCACTTTTATAAGGCGTTTTAACTCAGTTGTGTGGTAGCCGTGTGTGAATATAACCAGCTTCTAAAGGTAAAAATGTTTTAATGTTGTGTTTTATAATCACACTTGTTAAAAACCGTCTGCAGAAACACTTTGATTCACATTCTCCTCCCTTTGTACGTGTCAACAGAGGGTGAAAACCTCGCCCACTAGTGACCATCTCTCCCTTATTAGCATATTACTGTGGTCTTGTTTTTGAATCTGCCACTATGCGGACACAGGCATTTGTAGCTCCGCCCTCTTTTAAAAAGGGGTAAATCTAATTTGAATTCAAAGTGACGGTCACCAAAATTACACAATTAGGATCAAAGCCATAGGGCATACTCACACTATGCTATCCGAACCGTGCCAAGGCCTGTTTCCCGGATCGTTTGAGAAGTGTGAGTGTTCTGAATCAGGCTCAGGCACGGTTCAGTTGGCCGGCCCTTGCCCGATTGGAAGAGGTTTGCCAGAGTGCGGTTCACTTAGGGATTTGGCACGGTACACTTTAGTGTGAGTGCAAAGCGCACCTGAGCCCAAAACTGAAGACGAGACGTGACTTTTAAGGGACTGTTTCATATGTGTTTATTAATCATTCTTACTGTTTAATGAACGCAAACTGTCGTAGATTATTAAATATGCAAACCCCTCACTGCACGACAGATGCACCTTTAGCAAACCTCCTAATTCCTGCAGAACAAAGTCTTTATGATTGATTATGAGTGTCAAAAGTGGCTGATCTGTTCGGCGAAATATTTGACTGTGTCACCGCATCCCAAATGACTCATCGACGCACTCAGCGCATCATCGATGACGTAAGCGTGCTCAGGCGCGAATGCAATGTGAGTGTGGGCTGTCGGGGGAGACGGGAGGGGGGACAGGCTTGCTTTGGCCCAGTTCAAGGCAACTGTACATAGTGTAAGTTCGCCCTAAAAAGCGTCTGTTTCAGAGAGTTATAAAACATTATTTGTGTGGTTTTGAGCTGAAATTCACATACACACTCTAGTAACACTAGAGACTTATTTTACTTGTAAAAAGGGCCTTAATAGGTCCGCTTTAAAAGGGCAAATGAGTTACAAGAGAATGTTGTGCACTGATAAATCATTTGCAGTAAACTGCATTATTCTCTTTAAAATAGTCATATCAGTGGACCCCAGTGAGAATTTTTTTTTTTTGCTCTTCGCAATAGGACTATTTAAAATAAAAAAGTGTGTGTGTATATATGTGTATGTATATATATATGTGTATGTATATATATATATATATATATGTGTATATATATATTTATGTGTATATATATATTTATGTGTATATATACAGTATATATATATATGTATATATATATATATGTATATATATATATTTATGTGTATATATATATATATATATATATATATATATATATATATGTATATATGTATATACACATATATGATATGAACACCATCACCAGATGACTTTAGTATCTCTATTTGATAATAATTCATCATTTTAGATTAAGATGTTTTTTTAGGTGATGGTATCTGCATAAAAATATAATTAATAAAATAAAAACGGGTAAATACAAAAGAGCAATGATAATGAAATAAAACAGTGCTTTATCATTTTTAGACAGAAACTTAATCAAATGTAAAAGTTGTAATTGTAAAATTACAGGAAGACCGGTTAATCAATTTAATATAAAAAAGTGACTAAACCGTTATAATTGATTAAATTATAAAATAAATTATAATATTACAATAATTTAAGATATGAAATTATTAATGAACTTTGCCTAATTATAAAAATAGTCATATCTGCTACACAGCGATTACAGGTTTACCTAAAGTAAATCAATCAGCTTTTCATTGAGCTGTTTTCATTGAATAAATAATTATATGTAATTAATCTTTAAGCTTCAAACATTATAATTTCTTCACAGATGGCTTAAATTCACTCGCAGATCCTGCAATGTGACTATTGAGAATTTGCACGTTAAGATATTGATGATGAAACCATATGTTTTGCAGCCCTACAGTATATACAGTTGATGGCAAAGTTATTAGCCCTACTGTGCAGTATTTCCTATAATAGTTTTTCTTCTGGAGAAAGTTTTATTTGTTTTATTTTGACTAAAATGAAAGCATTTTTTTTCTTTAAAAACAATTTTAAGCTCAATATTAATAGCCCCCTTAAACAGTTTTTCTTTTTTTGTTTGTATATATACAAGGAGTTGCTAATTGCTAATTTAACTAACCTAACATGCCTGATTAACCTAGTTAAGCCTTTAAATGTCACTTTAAACTGAATTCAGGTATTTTGAAAAATATCTAGTCAAATATTATGTGCTGTCATCATGGCAAAGATAAAATAAATCAGTTATTAGAGATGAGTTATTAAAACTATTATGTTTAGAAACCTGTTGAAAAATATCTCTCTGTTAAACAGAAATTGGTGGAAAAAATGTAAAGTACTTAGTTTTAAAGGAGGGCAAATATTTCTGATGTGATCTTTCATTTTAGTTCATTACTAACCTTTCTATGAGCATAATTGGATTATAACGGCAGATCAGTGATAATGCGAAATAGCCGACTGTAACGTCTGCGATTATATAAAATAAAGAAATAAATGCAACAATACCTTAAGAAAGTAGTAAATCCAATGAATCCTTTTTTTCAGTGTATACATGTGTGCTTAACAAAGCAATATAATCACGAAACTACAGCAAATAATGATAGAAGATGCTGATTCGACAAACTCCATGTGGAGGATACGAATGTCAAGCCTGCAGGAGCCCTGTGCAGCATGTGGCCGTACCAGAAGAGAGGACAATAAAATCAATGTGTGCTGCGTCAGCACAATGCATTTTCTTACTAGTAGCCTTTATGAGGGCAGATAAAAAAAATAAGACAAGGGGAAAATATGAGGTAACTGTAAAAGAAATGCTGTGTGGATGAACCAGACTACCTTTGGGAACTCTTAAGGGGCCATGACCCCTCTCCCCCCCCCCCCCCCTACCCTGTATCAGCACAAACCTCTAGTTTGTGAAAAGTCAGGAAAGTGGGTGAGTCCCGCTCTGTTTAGGTGGGAGTGTTGGGGAAGGGAAAGAGGGAAGGGTTTGCATGAAAAGGGGAGTTTTCGGTTCGAGCACTCGCTGATTTTCATAGAGGCAAAACAACACACAGACGCAGGGAAGAAAGACAGTGACTGTTTACATGGACATCTCTAATTAAATTATTTTCCAAATACTTAATTAGTTGACTTCAACTGCAGTTTGGCACTTTCGTTCAGTAACGTTTCATGTATGCCCCCATGACAAACGAGATATTGGATGCGAGGAACTGCTGGAAGAGCGTAGTTTTAATGGAATGTTTGATACCGCATGGCGAATGGGAGAAAAAAAACCTCCGCATTTCTCTGTAACTTAGATGCACTCCGTAGGTAGCGTCAGTAAGCCATGTGTGTATATAGACTATCCTGTCACAAAATGCGCCGGAATACCTACACGACGGTAATAGTTTAATTAAGGTGTTTACACTCGCAGAGCAGCATTTACAGCGGATCTTTCAGTCTATAATATTGTATTGATAATACCGTACTGTACACTTAGTATCTAAATAATTTTGACTAAGGTATGTCTTTAAAACTGAAAGAGTACTGCTCACGACACTAACTTTGCCATCTGAATAAATATAAACAAAGAACGCTAATCACACACTTAGCAAATCTATAGAGACAGGACAATCAACACCAACTGGATCAGTGTCATTTTTAAAAGAAGACGAGCGGCAAATCGGGATTTCACCATTTCCAGATGAGAAAAGCTCTCGGGTAAAAATGTTCCCTACTAACATTTTTATGTTTAGCTGCGCTCATAGCGGGGAAATAAAAACAAAACCTTCATTGCAGCACATTTATAAACACAACACTGACGACCCATATCTCCAAACAATTCTTCTTCCATTTTTTGCAACAACATGGCGTCTCTTTGCCGTCTGAACTCTGTAACAGGTAAAAACCAAGCTATCTTCAAAGTCTTCGAGCTATCATGCATATTAATGAAGTTTCTGACCCTTTAACAGGACAGTTCACCCAAAAAAAAACAAAACCACACACACAAACAAATAGACACACACAGACATACACAAACCAAAAACTCAGACACACAAATACGCACACACATAGAAGGTAAATACAAACAGCATGTTCGGAAATATTGTGGTTGTTACCGATGCATAAAAGCATATGTATTATACACTATAAATCATATATTATAAATGCACAGGAGATATTTTGTTTAATTTAATATTTCACCAACTAAAATTAATAAACGATATAAATGTTGAAAGGCAATATGAGAAAATATATAATAAAACACAAAAAAATTAATTAAATATAGAAACCTTGTTCAGAGAGCTGAGAAAGAGTGGAGTCAGAAGTGCTTCAAGTGTGTGAGAGACGCTGATCACCTTAATTAAGCTAATTTCCACACACATTAAGCAGTTTAACACTGTCAGCTATATTGGTCAGCTATAATATAATTACACTAATCTGTTTACTTACTGGCAGCTTTTCAACCTGATTACTGACACGGCTCAGAGAAAGTAGATCTCACAGAGTTTCATCACCGCTATCAAATGATTAGATGGGATCAAATCAGAAATGCAATTAACTGACAGACTATTTTATGTGTGTGGTAAATAAATAGATGAATGAATGAATGGGTTAAGATTTTTAAGAAGGGGACCAGAGGGTGTGCTCCATCTATAGGGGATCACATTCCTCAGCCTCCTAGGGAAAGTCTATGTCAGGGTACTGGAGGGAGGATCCAGCCGAGGGTTGAACCTAGGATCCAGGAGGAACAATGCGGTTTTTGCCCAGGCCGTGGTACACTGGACCAGCTCTATACCCTCACCAGGGAGCTCAAGGGTTCATGGGAGTATGCCCAACCAGTCTACATGTGTTTTGTAGACTTGGAGAAGGCATTCGACCGTGTCCCACGTGGCATTCTGTGGACGGTGCTCTGGTAGTGTGGGGTCAGAGGCGCTCTGTTAAGGGCTGTTTTGTCCCTGTATGAACAGAGTAGGCGTTTGGTTCGCATTGCCCGCATATGCGATTTGTTTCCAGTGCATGTTGGACTCCGGCAGGGCTGCCCTTTGTTACCAATTCTGTTCATAATGGACAGAATTCTGTTTTTTGGACAGAATTTCAAAGCGCAGCCTTGGGCTGTAGAGGGTCCAGTTCGGGGACCACAGGATCTCATATCTGTTATTTGCAGACAATGTTGTTCTGTTGGCTTCATAGAACATGGACCTTCAGCATGCTCTGGGGCAGTTTGCTGCAGAGTGTGACGCGGCTGGGATGAGAATCAGCACTTCCAAGTTTGAGGCCATGGTGCTCCACCGGATAAAGATTGTTTGCCATCTCCAGGTTGAAGGAAAGTCCTTACCCCAGGTGGAGAAGTTCTTAGAAGAATCCTAAGTCCTAAGAAGTATTTTAGGATTTTGTTCATGGGTGAAGGAAGGATGAAACGTGGGATTGACAGGCGGATTGGTGCAGCGGCCGCAGTAATGCGGATGATGTACCGGTCCGTTGTGGTAAAGAAGGAGCTGAGATGAAAGGCAAAGCTTTAGATTTACCCCTCAATCTACGTTCCTACTCTCACCTATGGTCATGAGCTTTGGGTCATGACCAAAAAGACAAGATCTCGGATACAAGCGGCCAAAATTAGTTTCCTTCAAAGGCTGGCAGGGCGCACCCTTATAGACAGGGTGAGGAGCTCTGAGTAGAGCCCGCTGCTCCTCCACATCGAGCGAAGTCAGCTGAGGTGGCTCAGGCATCTGTTTCAGATGCCTCCTGGACGCCTGCCTAGGGAGGTGTTCCAGGCATATCCCACTGGGAGGAGGCCTCAGCGAAGACCCAGGACATGCTGGAGGGACTATAGGCGTACTCACACTATGTACAGTGGCCTTGAACGGGACAAAGCATGCTTGTCCCCCTCCCGTCTCCCCGACTGCTCGCACTCGCATGGCAATCGGGCCTGAGCACGCTTCCGTCATCGATGATGCGCTGTTCAGAAGCGCTCTCACTCAGCACAGTGGAGATTTCTTTAGTTATACCGTTTTAGTCATTTGAGATGCGGTGACACGTATTCAATTATTTTGCCAAACAGATCAGCCACTTTTGACGCTCATGAACAACCATAAAGTCCTCGTGCTGCAGGAATAGGAGGTTTGCTGAAGGTGCAGCTGTCATGCAGTGAGGGGTTTGTGTCTTTATTAAACTACTACACTTCATTAAACAGTAAGAATGATTAATAAATCCATATGAAACAGTCCCTTAAAAAGTCACGCCACGTCTTCAGTTTTGGGCTCAGGCGCGCTTTGCACTCACACTAAAGTGTACCACGCCAAAGCCCAAGTGAACCGCGCTCTGCCATACCTCTTCCAATCGGGCCAGGGCTGTCCAAGTGAACCATGCCTGAGCTTGATTCAGAGCACTCAAACGATCCAGGAAACGGGCCAGGGCACGATTCGAATAGCATAGTGTGAGTGCGCCTTATGTCTCTTGACTGGCCTGGGAACGCCATGCCTCCAGGAGCTGGAGGAAGTGTCTGGGGAGAGGGAAGTCTGGAGTTTTCTCCTAAGACTGCTGCCCCTGCGACCCGGCCCCAGATAAGCGAACGAAAATGAGATGATGAGATGAAATAAAATGTGTGTCTGCATGTGTGTGCTACAGATGCTGCAGCTCCAGATGTGTGCGTCTCTTCACCATCCGCTCGTCTTCAGTCAGTCAGTCAGTGAGGATTGAGTCTGAGCTCCTGCATCTGTAGCTGACGGAGCCATTATTGAATTAGTGTGATTTAGTTGTAAATGAACACACTCCAGCGCCGTAATAAAAGCGCCTCGACCTCAAGCAAGAACACTGAAGCATTAGATGAGTGAGAGATGTTCAGCCAGCGCACATCCTGTCCTCGCTTTCAACACTTTTATTATTAATACACTCAAATTCTCCCTTTTTACTGTTCATGCTGCTTAATATAATGAAAGTTTCAAGCAGGTTTTTCCTGCTTGATTTTCAGCTTTGGCCAAGAGATCTGCTGTATTAATCGACATTGACATTCACTCTGCAGGTGTTCCATTGACGCAAGTGTTGAAGCCAAAGAGTGGCTGTAAAATGATGTTCGGTGCAGTTTCTGATCTGCAGGTGTTCGATTATCAGCGTCATTTATCATGTGTTTTACTGCTTTATAATTAGGGGTGTCAAAATTAATTGTTTCTTCGGTGCACCGTAATGCAGATGCAGACAAATCGGTATCGGTTCAGTAATAATCATAACCGGTTATTGTGCACTAACGTCATTTATCTCATATGCGCTAGAGGTGGGCGATATGACCTAAAATTAATATCACGGTATTTTTCATCTTTTGAACGGTGACGGTATAATATCACGGTATTACTTTCAATAGCAAATTAATATACATCTCAAGGAAGAACGGACAAAAGAAAGTCTCACTTCTATCACTCTTTAAAATTTTGGTTTGTAAATGCTCAGTCTCGTTATGAGCTGATCTTCATTTCTCAGTGTTTCTGGAATAAAGCAGGCGAGTCAGCCGCACCAATTTATGAGCAGACAGAGCAGGATTCTCATGATGACCACCGGCGCAATTCCGCTCTTTGTTATGAGCCGTAGTTTCAGTGTAAACTTAGTAAAGGTGAGTTTCTTTGGCGATGATGTCTACAGTATTAGACTTTATATTTAGCGGACATTTGCGCTGAACACGCGGTGAATGCAACGCATCGAGATTCGGGCACCTTCTCCGAAAACACTCGATTGATCTCATTTACCTCATGTTATGATCGCTGTCATCTGCGCCATTATTATTATTATAACTTTAGGTGAGGTTTGCAAACCTGTGCACTTTTCACTCTTCAGCCGTTTGCATTTCCTGGAGTAACAAAAGCTCCCTTTTATCTGACAGCGGGAAGCGTTGAGTGATTGACAGCTAATATGAACCAATACAGCGGCAGGGTAGAGCGATTCAGCAAGTTTTTAGAGAAAATCAAATCAGATTGCTCTACAACCATTATATTCAGACACACAAATGCTCCCAAATATAGTATGAGGGCGCATAGATTACATTTCGGGCGCTCATGCGACCAAAATGGTTGCAATTTCGAGCCCTGTAGTATGAGGACAGGTATTCAGACCACAACTGAACGTTTGAAGAAAATTGAATGCCTTATTATTTAGAATTAGCTATTATTGATGTAAATGCAGCCGTTTAAGGTGCATAATTGATTTATTACGGTATTGACGGTATTAGAAAATCCATGTCGTGGCGCAATGTCACACCGGTGATGAATATGACACCTGTGTACCGCCCACCCCTAATATGCGCTATGTCGCAGTAGCTTACTATGGTGAGGGAGGCGAGCGCGAGTATTTACAACGCTCCACCTACTTAAAAACACTGAAACTGTGCACAATTTCACTGCGTGTGTGTTTGCTGGATCAGTCTTTCACTGACACTTACAGCAGAAGCCCCTATTTCACTGCGATTGAGAGAATGAAAGTAAACTCCATTTCTCTCTCTCACCGTGGCCCATCTGACCTGCTGGCGTGACTTTTCCTCTCCGCTCGACAGTTACAGCGATACTTCTGGATACAGACACAAGCGCGGGTCTGCAGAGTTTTCTCCACCATGTCTATCATAGATCGTCGATGCACCGAGATATCGAATTGAATCGAATCAATGGCATGATAATCGTAACCGAACTGAACTGTGAGACCAGTGTAGGTTCACAGCTCCGTTTATAATCTTTGCATATATTAACTGGCTTGCTAATGTTTTTTATTGTTTTAAAAGGGAGTTTTATAATGATTCTGTCTTGATCTGAAGTTGCAAAGTGTCAAGAAAAGACAGTAATTACTTTAAATCAGGGATCTCAAACTCAAATTGCCAGGGGGCCATATCAGTGACTGACAATTCATAGGAAGGCCGTTTTAACATTCAAGCACAAGAAAAAAAGTGGAAACCTGATGTCATTGATGCACTCAGTCATTCTTATAGTATACAATATATATTTTATACTTATAGAGTATAAAAGCTCCTGAAAATACTACAATTTAATAATAGGCATAACAATTTTCCCAATCAGTTCTTAATTAAAAGTTTAACAGACAGCAGAGAAGAGTTTGGGTAACTTTATTGACTTTACTGGCAATTGTTCTTCTCATTATCATTCTTTTTTTGTGAATCTACAATAAAGAGGATGAAAAGTATGTGTATATATTCAGCCAGCAGTGCAATTTTACTAATGCACATCTTTTATACAAATCTTAATATGCATATGAGGAAAATATATTGATTTGAATAGAATATTAGCAAAATGATCATATTTGCACTCACTGACAGTATAGAGTCCCCTTCACTATACTGGGGCATTAGGACCCAAACAGACCTCTGGTTGAGCGCCCCATGCTGGCCTCACTAACACCACTTCCAACAGCAACCTAGTTTTCCCATGTGGTCCCCCATTCAGGTACTGACCAGGCTCAGCTCTGCTTAGCTCCAGTGAGTATGGTTATCATTATTCACTTCTATAGAAAACATAAAAAACAAATCGTACCCTGAACTTTTCATCAATCAAGTCCATGGGATAGTAGTGTCCGTGTAACCCTAACGTAGCTAGTAATATGCTCCATTAATGGTTGCGTGAGTGTTTCCAACTGAAGCACATCCCGTGGAACCCAGATTGATTTGTGTTTAAATGAGCTGGATTTGTGAATGTCTCTCTGAGGAGTTGGTCACTCTTGTGTTGTTGTTCGCTGCTCTTCAGTGTTTGCTTGATTAGTTTGTGCTGTTTTAAGAGAAGGGCTGACCTTGAGGAATCTCTGGAGCTGAAGTCGGGGAAACTCTTCAGCAGCATCTCATTCCTCCTCTCTGACTCTTATTTGATCGACCTCCTTAAGAAAACAGTTTCCATGGCAACGGGCTGAGGAGCACAACACAGATGAAGGCAGAGATGAAGCTCGGAGATGCTGTCTGTGTCTCTGGCTGAATGAATGAGTGAAGGGGAGAGGAGATGAAAAAGTGAAAGAGAGAGGAGGGTGGTAGTGAACGGATGACGGCAAGAGAGAGGAGGAGGGAGTGGATGAATGAGTGAAGAGAGAGAATGAGTAAGTGAAAGAGAGGAGGGAGTGGATGAATGAGTGGAGGAGAGAGATAATGAATAAGTGAAAGAGGAGGAGGGAGTGAATGAATGAGGGAAAGAGAGAGGAGGGAGTGGATGAAAGAGTGAAGAAGACAGAATGAATAAGTGAAAGAGATTGGGGGAGTGGATGAATAAGTGAAGGAGAGAGAATGATTAAGTGAGAGGAGGAGGGAGTGAATGAATGAGGGAAAGAAAGAGGAGGGAGTGGATGAATGAGTCGGAAAGAGAGATAATGAATAAGTGAAAGAGGAGGAGGGAGTGAATAAATGAGGGAAAGAGGGAGAAGAGGTAGTGGATGAATGGGTGAAGAAGACAGAATGAATAAGTGAAAGAGATGGGGGGAGTGGATGAATAAGTGAAGGAGAGAGAATGATTAAGTGAGAGGAGGAGGGGGTGAATGAATGAGGGAAAGAGAGAGGAGGGAGTGGTTTAAAGAGTCAAGAAGAGAGAGAATAAATAAGTGAAAGAGGAGGAGGGAGTGAATGAATGAGGGAAAGAAAGAGGAGGGAGTGAATGAATGAGTCGAAGAGAGAGATTATGAATAAGTGAAAGAGGAGGAGGGAGTGAATGAATGAGGGGGAGTGGATGAATGAGTGAAGAAGAGATAAAATGAATAAGTGAGAGGAGAAGGGAGTGAATGAATGAAGGAACGAGAGAGGAGGGAGTGGATGAAAGAGTGAAGAAGAGAGAGAATGAGTGAAAGAGAGGAGAAGGTGAATAAATAAGTGAAAGAGAGAGGGGGAGTGGATGGATGAGTGAGTAAAAGAGAGAATGCGTGAGTGAAAGAGAGGGGGGAGTGGATGAATGAGTGGAGGAGAGAGAGAATGAATAAATGAAAGGGGAGCAGGGAATGAATGAATGGGGGGAAAAAAGAGGAAGGAGTGGATGAATGAGTGAAGAAGAGAGAGAATAAATAAGTGAAAGTGAAGTAGGGAGTGAATGAATGAGGGAAAGAGAGAGGAGGGAGTGGATGAAAGAGTGAAGAAGAGAGAATGAATAAGTGAGAGGAGGAGGGAGTGAATGAAGGAAAGTGAGAGGAGGGAGTGGATGAAAGAGTGAAGAGAGTGAATGAGTGAAAGAGAGGAGGGATGAATAAGTGAAGAAGAAAGAGAATGAAAAAGGGAAAGAGGAGGGAGTGAATGAATGAGGGAAAGAGAGGGAGTGGATGAATGACTGGAAGAGAGAATATGAATAAGTGAAAGGGGAAGGAGTGAATGAATGAGTGGAAGAGAGAGGAGGGAGTGGATAAATGAGTGGAGAGAATGAAAAAGTGAAAGAGGGAGTGGATGCATGAGTGAAGGAGACGAAATGAATAAGTAAAAGAGGAAGAGGGAGTGAATGAATGATGGAAAGAAAGAGGGAGGAGGGAGTGGATGAATGAGTGACGGAGAGGGAATGAATTAGTGAAAGAGGAGGAGGGAGTGAATAAATAAGTGAAAGGAGGATAAAGTGAATGAATGAGGGAAATAGAGAGGTGGGAGTGGATGAATGAGTGAAGAAGAGAGAGAGAGTGTGAATAAGTGAATAAGAGAGGAAGGATTGGATGAATGGGGAAGAATGAATGAATAAGTGAAAGAGAGGAGGGAGTGGATGAATGAATGTATACGTGATAGAGAGGAGGGAGTGGATTGAATGAGTTAAGGAGATGGAAAAGGAGGGAGAATGGGGGAGTGAGTGAATAAGTGAAAGACGGAGTGAATTGGATAATTAGGTATTATATATGAGCGTGAAGGGGTGAGTGAGGGAAAGAAGAGTGAATGAGAGAGTAAATGAAGTACTGAATAAATGACTGAGTGAGAGAATGTACTGTAAGTGAAGGGAGTGAATGAATAAGGCAGTGAATTAGAGTAAATGAAGGAGTGAATATAGAGTGATAGAGTGAATGAGATCTTTTGAGTTGTCTTGCATAAACTAACACAATTGGAAAGGCTTTTCCATCAGATCCACATGAGTTGATCATGTTGATGTCACACACTGAGAGCTGCGCATCTGCATGCTTTCAGTCCTCCACTCGTCCATCTGTTTAATTAATATTCTTCCATTCCATTCCAGCCTTTTTTCATTATTCATCCATTTTTCTTCCATTCCTTTCAATTATATGTTCTGTGCATTGTTTTATTCATTAGTCACATTTTCCATTCATCCATCCATCTGTCAAAAACTAAATGCAAGGTAAACCTGATGGATGTACGGGTTTCATTTTATTAATCCATTTTTCCACTGATTAAAAAAAATGTCCATTCAATATTTGATTAAATAGTTTTTTATTCATTCCTCATTTTTTTCCATCAGTCATTCCATCTATTTATTTAATTCTAATCCACACAACAGTTCATCATTCATCTGGTTTTGTCCAGCCATCACTTTTCTTTCCAGGCATACATCCAATCATCATTTCCATCAACAAACCATTTGTTTAATCCACCCATCCTCTCCACTGTCCATCCTTCATTTCTTCATTTCTTTTTCCACACATTCATATTTTTCTAACTGTCCACCCATTCATTTATCCATTTTGCTGTCCATCCATCTAGTAAGTTTGACCAGGTTTTATCTGATATATAGATTAGTCTACACTACTGGACAAAAGTCTTGCCATCGAACCTAGTTGTAAGTGCAACAAATAATAACTTGATTTCTAGTTGATCATTTGGAAAAGTGTCAGAAGGATTTTTCTGATGAATCATCTGTTGAACTGCATCCCAATCATCACAAATACTGCAGAAGACCTACTGGAACCCACATGGAGCCAAGATTCTCATAGAAATCAGTCAAGTTTGGTGAAGGAAAAATCATGGTTTGGGGTTACAATCAGTATGGGGGCGTGTGAGGGATCTGCAGAGTGGATGGCAACATCCACAGCCTGAGGTATCAAGACATTTGGGTTGCCCATTACATTACAAACCACAGGAGAGGGCAAATTCTTCAGCAGGATAGCGCTCCTTCTCATACTTCAGCCTCCACATCAAAGTTCCTGAAAGCAAAGAAGGTCAAGGTGCCCCAGGATTGGCCAGCTCAGTCACCAGAGCTAAACGTTATTGAACATAACTGGGGTAAGATGGAAGAGGAGGCATTGAAGATGAATTCAAAGAGTCTTGATGAACTCTGGGAGTCCTGCAAGAACGCTTTCTTTGCCATTCCAGATGGCTTCAATAATGAGTGATTTGAGTCATTGCAGAGATGTATGGATGCAGTTCTCCAAGCTCATGATGGAGTCAGATTGCATATACAGCATGACTTTAGATTCTATACTGGACATTATTTCTGTTCAGTGACGATTTCTGTCTAAGCAAAGTCAGACCTTACTGTCCTAATGAAATAATTATAAATCAAGGCATGGTCATATTTTATTTTGGTCAAATAAGCGTAATCTAGAGGCCTTTGCCTTTCATATAAGCCACTTCAGATACCAAATGATCAACTAGAAATCAAGTTATTATTTGTTGTTCCTAAACTTGGATAGGAGACAAGACTTTTGTCAGGTAGTGTACTGTTGATTCCAGTCTTATAGTTCATCCTCTCACTAGCTATGTTTCCATCCAAGATGCAAATTGTATTTATGCACAATATATAGAATATTATATAAAAAATGTGTGAATAAAGCACCTTTTTCCATCCAATGAGTCAAATAAAACAAAATCATAAGTTTCTGAAAAACTGAGTTAAATTATCTGCCAGTGGGGTATGTCAAATAATCTTGTTTTCACTTTGAAAAGTAAATATTTGATATATTTAAATATTTAAATATTTGATATATAAGTAAATATTTGAAATATTTGTTTTTTCTTCTTCTTAAAGACAAATAACTGGTTTGTAAACATTCAGGATGCCCGCACAGCAAGGTTGCAGAAACTGTGAGCGCTAGCATTTACAGCGAGGGAATGACATCCGATGTGGTACAGAGTTTGTTGTTGTATTAGAAATAAGTTATATTGATTACATATTATATATATTATTTACATAATGCTTTCAGTGTATTATAACAGCTCGTCACCCAGTGATAAGCACAGTTATTCGGCAAAATTAACGTTAAAGTGAGCGGCATTCATCTGACAGGTCCATTTGCGATAGCACCCTCTCAATGGATATTGGATAAGGCATCTAGCCCGAAATATACAACTTACTCATTGAAATGTCGTGATTTTACAAGAGAAAAGTTAAAGGCCTGCAAGTCTTTGGATGCCAACAATGTTGTTCTGTGTGGTCATGTGCAAGAAATAATGATCCATGATTACCAGATTCAAAACTATGTAGTGTTAAAAACCAAGGTCCTGCCTAGCCAAAACAAGGAAAGAAGACCCGGGTAATCATCAACAAGCAAAACAACTGCATTCTGACAGTGAACTGCACCTATATGGCATTCTATTTCGGTCTTAGCATTCAGTCTCCACAGTTTAATTCACCATATTTAACTGTTTTTGCTGAAATCATTGCTGCAATCAAAAGTGAGTAATGTGAATGATTCAGCATAGCGTGAACTTACCTGATATTAAATGAGAACTGCAGAGTCCAGAATTTTTAATTAGGTCCTCACTCCATTCAGCTCCCTTTTAGCCAAAGAAGTCTGCGGTTGGCATTAAAAGCAGTGTGGTGTGCGGTAAAAGTTTCTATTTTTGGACTTTCAAATTTAGCATTCTATCACACAGCACGACATGTTTGCTATTGCAACCAGGAACCCATGTGATGTCATGTGTGACATAGGTTGGTAATTACTCTATAAATTCAGTATAAATGCAATAATTAAGTTCTGTAGCTTCTAGTCAACTTTAAATCAGACTCAACATTACATATGCTGCCATGTGACACTATTGTGGATGTGCACATTGCGATATCAGTGCTGAAACTATGTTATGTGCATGTGCAGCCCTACTCAGTTGTGTACAGACATTTTCTACACATTGCTGTTTCGATCATGGGTGGCACGGTGGCATGGTGGCTCAGTGGTTAGCACTGTCACCTCACAGCAAGACGGTTAGGTCAGGTCAGGCATTTTATGTGTGGAGTTTGCATGTTCTCCCCGTGTTGGCGTGAGTTTCCTCCGGGTGCTCCAGTTTCCCCCACAGTCCAAAAACATGCGCTATAGGTGAATTGGATGTACTAAATTGACTGTAGTGTATGTGTGTGAATGAGTGAGTGTGTATGGATGTTTCCCAGTACTAGGTTGCAGCTGGAAGGGCATCTGCTGTGTAAAATATTTGATTGATTTTGGTTGATGGAAACACATTTGTCTGTGCCAATAGCCTAGTGGTTAAGTGCGCCGACATATGGCACCATTGTGTTCACGGCGACCCGAGTTCGATTCCCAGCTCGAAGTCCTGTGCCGATCCTTCCCCTCTCTCTGCTCCCAGTGCTTTCCTGTCTTTCCTCCTCTGTCCTTTCTAATAAAGGTAAAAAATAATCATAATAAAAAATAGGTTGATGGAAACACATTGGTGCAGACAGTCTTGAAGTGATCAGGTGATTGAAGGACTCATCACAGTGAAGCTAAATCATGTGTAATTTCTCTGTGCGTGAAACACAGCAGGAATCGTTTATCTCATAGTAAAGTACCGTGATCCTTCATCAGGAATAATGCTGAAGGAGCGAGCGAGCGAGTGAGTTATTATTCCTCGCTCCTGAACTCACAGCGGGCACACGGGTATCTGCGTGTCACTCATTTCAGACCTGAACGGCTGCTGCTTTAGACTAATTGGAAGACAGCGTTCAGTTGCGCTTTAATTCAGTCTTGGCTGCATGTAGAGGAAATAGTTCTGGCTCCGAGTTCCTGCCAGCGCTTTTCATTCAGGACTTCCATCTATCCATCTCTCCAAATCACTCATGCCAGACTCTTTAAATGTTCATTTAATGAGGACTGACCTGTCACTGCTCCTGTTTTATCTCTCTAATCCCAGATATCAGTGCAAGGTCATTGATAGTTTTCGAGGAGTTAAGAGTAAGTCAAGTTTCTCTTGATTTCTGCTCTACGTTTATTGTTATTTAATATTTTTCCCTTACATCTAAATTTGGGGTAGTCCTTTTTTGGACTGTTATCATAAGTTATTTTCTTCGATTAGCTCCACAGTTGACTAATCTAATGTATAGACCAGAGATGCCCAAACTAGGGCCTGCGGGCCAAAGTTGGCCCACGGTAACCTTTGATTTGGCCCACCAACTCATCTGAGACAAGAGGGAGAGTAATGGGGAATTTTGGGGGAATGCCTTTAACAGAGATTCTAATTTAACTTCTGTTATTTTAGCTGTTGAACTACAAAAAAGCTAACTGAAATCAATGTTTTAATTAAAGGTTGTGAATGAATCAGATTTAAAATAAATAAATAAATAAATCCAGTCACTTGATAGATAGCGGACACTGCAAAAGACATCAGCAAAGTATATTTTTATAAATGTGATTGTTCATTTATTTCATTGTAAGATGTTCATTGTAAAATGTACAAAAATGTATCATTATTAATACAATTTAACTATTTTAAATATAAAAATATATAGTATCAATTAAATTTTATAATAAAATTATAATAATAAATAAGGAAATTACTTTGACAACTTCACAGTTTGCTTTATTTACCAATATGTGGCTCTTTTTGGATTTGCAGATACTATAGAAATGAAAAATGTCAAGCAAGAAATACCTTGGGACCATTGTTTTTGTTTACATCCCATAAAATGGTCTGTATGCAAACATGTAATATTGTAAAGAGATTTGTGAGGGGTGTAATCATATATGCTGAGCACTGTAATGTATAAATGCACACATGCAATTATTTATATAGACAGAAATTATATCTAAATTAAAATATCTAAGCAATTTTTTGTATAGTTTTTTTATCTTGTGTTTTTTACATTTACATGTATGTGTAGATAGATATGCATATAGAACATTCGAACCATATATATATATATATATATATATATATATATATATATATATATATGTATATATATATATATATATATATATGTGTATATATATATATATATATATATATATATATATGTATATATATATGTATATATATATATATATGTATATATATATATATGTATATATGTATATATATATGTATATACATATATATATATATATATATATACATATATATATATGTATATATATATATATATATATATATGTATATATATATATGTATATATATATATATATATATATATATATATATATATATATATATATATGTATATATATATATATATATATATATATATATGCGCATGTGTAAGTATTAAATAAATCCTTACTATCCACTGACCGAAAATCATCCACCCACACAGTTGAGTAGTGCAGTGTTTCCCAACCCTGTTCCTAAAGGCACACCAACAGTACACATTTTCAACCTCTCCCTAATCAAACACGCCTGAATCAACTTATCATAACATCAGAAGAGACTCCAACACCTGAAGTTAATGGGTCAGAAAAGGGAGACATCCAAAATATGTACTGTTGGTGTGCCTCCAGGTACAGGGTTGGGAGACAGTGGACGGGCTCAAACAAAAATATAATTCATATTCAAAAAAAGATCTTTTTTAAAACGAAATTCGTATATAGTTTGTCTCTTTGTTGAAATATTTTTTGTTGGTCAGTTATCTTCTAGATAAAATAGACGAAAGAATAACATTGGAGGTGAAGTGCTTTAAAATATATTGCATCAATAATGCCGAATCACTAACTGGATTGTCAAATAAAATAATAATCTAGCCTAAATAAAATTACAGTGAAATATTCAGTTTCAGAGAAGCCTACAGTATATTAAACTGTTTTCCATGTTGCGCCCGTCAATTCCAAATTAATTCATTTAATCAAATAATTTGAAGGAGCAGGACAGGCGTTTACAAAGTAACAGCGCTGAACATCTTTCCACATTACCTCGGTGGAACAAACTCGGTTGGAAGGGTCAGAAAACTCAGAAACTCATTGTGAGAATGGAGATGTCTGCTTATTTATGCCAGTCTGTCAGAAAAAATCGTTTAAAACACCTCGAATGGTAGCCATTCCATGCGAGGAGGCTGCGCCTCAGCTGGATCTGATCTGTCTGATGAAAGAGACCGTTTCCCCGGCTCAGGTGCTGATGAGACTGCAGTCTCCAACCCGTGTGGGGGATCAATATTTGTCTCATCAGTTTTAGGCCTTTTGGCAAATGTCTCTATTAAGTTGATCTGTTTTAAAGAGTGTTTACTCATTTTAAACCTTGTTTTAAACGATAGCTATCTGGATGGTAACTTAGTGTCCAGAAAACTGCCTTAAAACTAAAGCCAATAGATTTCTTTACCCATCTCCCACCATGCAAGTACATACACGCTTTAAAACACACACTTTTGATATTCTTTCTTGCTTTGTCAATATATCGTAGTGTATACCGTTTAATATTCAATCCAATTATGTAATAAATAAATAAAAAATGAATGAATGAATGAATAAATGAATGAATAAATGACGAATGAATGAATGAATGAATGAATGAATGAATGAATGAATGAATGAATGAATAAATGAATAAATAAACGAATAAGTAAACAAATAAATGAATAAATAAATGAATAAGTAAATGAATAAATGAATAAATGAATAAATAAATAAATAAGTAAATAAGTAAATGAATAAATAAATAAATAAATATATAAATAAATAAATAAATAAATAAATGAATAAGTAAATAAATAAATAAATAAATGAATAAATAAATACATGAATAAATGAATAAATAAATAAATGAATAAGTAAATAGATAAATGAATAAATTAATGAATAAATAAATGAATAAATAAATAAATAAAGGAATAAATCAATAAATGAATAAATAAATAAATGAATAAATAAATAAATAAATGAATGAATGAATGAATGAATGAATAAGTGAATGAACGAACGAACGAACGAACGAACGAACGAATAAATAAGTAAATGAATAAGTAAATAAGTAAATAAATAAATAAATAAGCGGCATTAATTCCCGCCCTCTTATTGTAGGTACGCAGTGTGTACGGCTGCAGGCGCTAATGAATTTTACTGTATTATTATAATTACCTCTTAAACATGTTAAAATAAATTTAAAATACACTTTAAAACTATAAATCCAAGTAAATTCTAATTATTAATTGCATCTTAATATAACTGTAAATGCATTATCATTGGATTTTGTATTATAATTTTTGGTGTATATACTGTGGGTCTAAATGGGTGAATGCGTTATGATGATTATAATCAAGAAGAATAACATGTGGTTTATATACTCATTTATACTATATATATATATATATATATATATATATATATATATATATATATATATATATATATATATATATATATATATATATATACATACACACACACACACAGCACTGATTATAACTTTTTGTAACTATATATTTTTATATTATGGTGCTTTTTATTTTATGTATTTATTTTTTGACCTCACCACATTCTGAGTGTGTGTGTGTGTGTGTGTTTTCTGCCATTGTGAGTCTGTTCAAACACAAAAGCTCTGATAGGATGTTCAGTAAACACAAATATTAGCCATCGAACTGCATTAGCTGAAGCGCGTGCTGCTCTAATCTCTCACTCCAGGCTATAACTGTGTTTACTGTGACTTTACACACAACACAGGGAAAATCAACTTTGTCTTCACTGCTCTGTAATGCTGCAAGTTTAGTGTGTTCTTTAAACGCGTAAGGCGTATACATATTTCACAGAAGACCGTAGTTTTACCTCTTCAATTTTCCAGAAGACTATTTTCTCCATAATGTGAGGTGGAGAGAGATGAAGAGGGTGTTGTTATGAACGTGTGTGTGTGTGTGTGTGTGTGTGTGTGTGGAGTTTCTGCTGAGTTATGTAGGCCAGACCTAATTACCGCTGCAGGAGAGACTTGCAAATGAAAATCAAGCCGAATGCGAGGAAACGCCGCACAGCCCCGGTCACACTTTCAAAGTGCAAAGGCTGGATCCGTGGCTGGTTGCAGCTCACAGTGTTTGTTCATGTGGAATCTACTGGAAATTTTCTTCCTCTTTTTAGATGGCGGCAAATTAGTTGAGTGAAATGCCTCGATGAGTGAAATGCCTTTTAAAGTAATATGACAGCTACGTTTGTCTTATTTAATTATTATTATTTTCTCTCTGAAGTCAAAGTTTCTTTAATCACAAGCTTAATTTCTATTGTTTCACCATCATATTATTGGTAGTATTAAATGTACAGTTTTGGAATAAAAATCAATATATAAGGTGAACAAAATGAAACCGTTACTGTTCTTTTCTGCATGAACAGTCATTTATTCATTCATTTATTTCCTTTTTGGTGTAGTCCCTTTATTAATCTGGGGAAACACCCATATACACTTGCATTCACTCACACACACACACATGCACGGCCAATTTATTTCATTCAGTTTACCTATACCCATGTCTTTGGACTGTGGGGGAAACCGGACCACCCGGAGAAAACCCACACCAACAGGGAGAACATGAACAGTCAAAATATATTTACTTTTATTTATACATTTATTTTATTCTTTTCTTTTTTCTTTTATTTTAACAAATCACAACCTTGTTTTAAGGAAATACATGAAATAAAATCTATAAATATTAATAAAAAAAAATCTATAAATAGAAATGCATAAAATTCCGCCTTTATTATTGCTTTATTTATTAATTGCTTTATTTAAATTATTTATTTATTGGATTTGTTTATTTAATTATTGCATTATTTATATATTTACTGCTTGATTGATTCATTGCTTTATTTATTAATTTATTTATTTATAATTTGTTTAATTATAGCTTTATTCAGTGCTTTATTGCTTTATTTATTCATTGCTTTGTTTATTTTTATTGATTTATGTTCTTTTTGGTTGTATTTTAACAAATTACAAGTTTGTTTTAGGGCAAATAAATGAATAAATTAAATATTGTTTATTTTGTAAATTAAACATTTGTTTATAGCTTTATTCATTGCTTTATTCCTTTTTTATTTTATCAAATTACAAGTTTGTTTTAAGGTAAACAAATGAAAAAAAATATATATAATTCTTGTACTTTTTTTCTGCCTTGTTTTTATGTATATCACATTTTATTTATTTTTTATTAGTTTATTGCATTTTGTTTATTTAATTATTTATTTATTTACTGCTTTATTTATTGCATTATTTGTTTATGTATTGCTTTATTTGTTGCTTTATTTATTTATTTATTGCATTATTTGTTTATCGCTTTGTGTAAAGCACTCTGGGTGTCTAGAAAAGTGCTTTATGAATATAAGGAATTATTTATTTATTTATTTATTTATTCATTCGTTGATTTATTGCTTTATTTTATTTATTTAGCTTTATTTATTTATTATTTTTGCCCATAACTGACATATTTCCTTAACTTTTTTTAAAAGTCAAAGCTATTTCTTTACCAATTTTAAAATGCTTTGCAAATGTACAAATGTTATTTAGTTTTTCGTAAATTCTAAATCTCTTGTTGATAAAAAAAAATGTTTAAACGTAGGTCATTCAAACCAAAAGTATTTGTTACTGCTAAAGTTAACTAATGTAGATTTACTGTATATGTATTTATTTTGCTGTATGTCATTTTAAATAATGTCAAGTGATGTTAATAAAGGAACCTTAATGTAATACCTTACCAATAACTGATTTATTTAAAGAAACCATGCTTAGATGATGATGATGATGATGATTATTATTATTATTATTATTGCTATTATTATTATTATTATTATTGGCGATGCGGTGGAGCAGTGGGTAGCACGTTCACCTCACAGCAAGAAAGTCGCTGGTTCGAGCCTTGGCTTGGTCAGTTGGCGTTTCTGTGTGGAGTTTGCATGTTCTCCCCGTGTGTATGTTCCTCCGGGTGCTCCGGTTTCCCTCACAATCCAAAAACATGTGGCATAGGTGAATTTGGGTAAGCTAAATTGTCCATTGTGTATATTTATGAATGAGTGTGTATGGATGTTTCCCAGTGATGGGTTGCGGCTGGAAGGGTATCCGCTGTGTAAAACATGTGCTGGATAAGTTGGTGGTTCATTCTGCTGTGGTGACCCCGAATTAATAAAGGGACTAAGCTGAAAATAAATGAATGAATTATTATTATATATTGTTTATAGCATAAACTGCTATTATACTGTACACAATTGATACATTTTCATTGTTTACTCTGCTGTTATTGATATTACATATGACGTTTGAATGTAAAGCAAGTTTCTGCAGATATTATGATATTTTCTAATAAGCTGCACTTATTCGACTCCCACTGCTTTTTTTGTGCTTTGAATGTTAAATGAGTTTTTACTCTACATTTCATTTCTTCGCAATTGGTTTCTGGTTAATTGCGTGTTATATTGGTCCCAATTCCCGAATGTGAGAAAGTAGAAGTATCATTAGATTCCCACTGAGTGTGTGTGTGTGTGTGTTTGATGGCTGTAATCAGATTACAGAAATATTGGTGTCAAACCCTCACATGCTGTTAAAGGACCCCTGAAGTACCTTGAAATGCACAGCTTTGTTAGATGTGACATAGATTTAAATAAAACATGAAGGCAGGGGCAGGACTTTTGGGGCTTCCTCGTCTCAATTAGTACACCTAATAATAAACATGGAGGTGTTTAGATCCGCATTCTGTCGACTAGCGTTTATAGTTTGTTTGTTGTTTTTTTAGTTTGTTTATTAATATTAAAATGAAGTGCAGGAATTAAACTGTATTGTTGTGGGGGGTAATTTCAGATACTAATAGAGAGCATTTGATTTGGCAAAAGATCTGATGATGAGCTGAAATGTCATAAATATCATTGATCGGTTGAAGTGAGAATAGCATGTTTATATCTTCTCAATGTGAATTAGCTCTTCATTTTTGGAGCACACTAGCTTCTAGATATTCGGATTGAGATTTCAGGGGTACTTTAAGACACACTTTTTGGGATTGTTTAATTGTTTAGTGTGCGTGTGTTCAACTTGTATGTCCCCACAAGTATAGCATTACCAGTATTTTTTTAGCTTCCCATTAGGAAAAGGGCTCATAAATCAAACACAATGATGTATTTTGGAAATATAAAAGTGCAGATTATGTCCAGTGAGGATTGAGTTTAGGGGTAAGGGGAGAGAGAATATAAAGACCGTACAGTATAAATATCATTATGACCAGTGGTGTAGTCCTAAAAAAAAAGTTGGTGTACTATTACACCCGAGCCAAATTTTTAATGAAAGTAGGCAAAGAAACGACGAAAGGCAATGTTTCTTTGATGCATTATATATATATATATATATATATATATATATATATATATATATATATATATATATATATTTATATTTATATAATGTAATATATTTATATATATATATATATATATATATATATATATATATATATATATAAATTTTGCTTTAAATATTTATTTATTTATTATTTTATTTAATATTTTATTTATTATTTTACAAATACTATGCTTTCTTCAAAATACCTTCTTTTGTGTTCAACAGAAGGAAAACAAGGCCAACTGGTTTGGTACAAGTAAAGTTGAGTAGATGATGACAATTTATTTTTTTTTGGGAAATCTGTCTATTAAAAAGAAAAAAAATGTAAGCAAATGTGTTCGTTTTAAAGGGAGATGCTAATAGTCTAATCCTATTTAATGATTTATGTTTAGCTAATAGTGCCCCCCCCCACCCCAATCACACTGGGTAATTGGCTGTATGTATACAGTATTTAGCTTCTATAATTATTTTAATATTGAAAATAAGAGTCAATCAAGACAGTTACAACATTTTAGTTAACTTTTATTTAACACAATAGGGCCTGTGCATACATGGAAAGACAGCTTTTTAACTTACTTTACTGGCTTATTACTTTACATTTAATAGGTTCCTTTAAACATCAATCAGCCATTATTTTTGATTGTCACATTTGTGCATGCTTGCTTTAAACCAAACTATCAGGAATCTGTCTTCTGTTGTCACTATTATATACTAGTGGTTACCCTTTTAAATCGCGTTGTTACGCAATTTATGAGTAGTCTTTGCCTCATTGTTTTTATTGTTTTTTATATATATATATGTAAATATGTCTGTATGTATGTATGTAGTTGAGTTGTCGTGGTCTTCAAAAAAACTCTCACGAATTTTTCTCACAGCTGCTGTGGTCGTCAGGGGGCAGGGAATGGTGCAAGTTAAACAAAATTGCACCAATTGCAACAAATTAAGATGCAAGTTAAAAAAATAAATAAATAAAGAAGTGAGTAAACCGAGGGTATGATCCTCAGAAGTGGTAATACCCAAACAGCTCGTGGAAAAAAGTAGGCATACTGAGTATACGTGCGTATAGCAAGGACTACACCACTGATTATGACATATACTCAATGGGAAATGGCCATTTAGATAGCTTTCTGTGTGTGTTTGAAAGGTGTGTGGCAGTGTAATAGCAGCATTTTAATGTTTGATGGACATGTGCTTTTCTGTTTCTGATCATCTCTGTGTGTGTTTTTCTCTGTGCAGGGGAGTTTTGTGGCCTGTATGACTGGCACACTTCGGCAGATGGATGACTATCACTATACACACCTCATCAGCACTTTCGGGAAGATGCGCACAGATGTGGTGGTGAGTTTACAGTTTCATGCCAAGAAAAACCTCTGGAGGAATGTGTTATTACTGGTATTATTATCATTATTGTTGTTGTTGTTGTTTGACTAGATATTTTTCAAGACACTTCTATACAGCTTAAAGTGACATTTAAAGGCTTAACTAGGTTAATTAGGTTAACTAGGCAGGTTAGGGTTATTAGGAAGGTTATTATGTAACAATGGTTTATTCTGTAGACTATCGGAAAAAGAAATTTGCTTAAAGGGGCTTATAATATTGACGTTAAAATAGGTTTAAAAAAATTAAACCTGCTTTTATTTTAGCCGAAATAAAACAAATAAGACTTTCTGCAGAAGAAAAAATATTATCAGACATACTGTGAAAATTTCCTTGCTCTGTTAAACATCATTTGGGAAACGTAAAAAAACAAACAAATAAACGGGGACTAATAATTCTGACTTCAACTGTACATACATGCATGCATATATTTTTATGTTTATTTTATACAATTTTTTTTATCTTAAATAATTTTTATTTTATTAAATTTTTCATCTATTTTTTATATTTTATGTGTTATGCTTTATAATATATATATATTTTTTTATTTTATTTTATTATTTTTATGTTTGTTTTAATTATTTTATCCTAAATATTTTTAGCTTCAATTAATTTTTTTATTTCATTTTTTATCTATTTTTAATTTTATGGATGTTATGCTTTGTTTCATGTTATATTCTATTTTTAATGTATTTAATTTAATTATTTTATAATGTTTATTTTGATTATTTATTTTATCTTAAATATTTTTAATTTAATTTTTTTAATTTAATTTTTTTATATATTTAATATATTATATTTTTAAATTTGTAATGCTTTATATTATTTTTTATTTTAAATTTGTTTTATTATTTTTGTTTATTTAGATTTAATCTTAAATATTTTTACCTTAAATTTTTATTTTATCTAATTTTTCTATTTTTTATATTTTATATATGTTATACTTTATATACTGTATATATTATTTTACATTTTTTTAATGATTTTGATATTTTATTTTATTTTATTTTATTTTATTTTATTTTATTTTATTTTATTTTATTTTATTTTAGCAATAAGTTTTAATGTTGGTTTAATCCCAAACTCTCTTGACTCTTCTCCAGGATTTCCTCATGGAGACGTTTATCATGTTTAAGGACCTGATTGGGAAGAACGTCTATCCTGGAGACTGGGTTATAATGAACATGATGCAGAATAAGTAAGCAAATGTCATTTTGTACTAGAAAGTCTTGCGAAGTTTTGCAGATTGTGTCTCATCTAAAGGCAATACTGTCTTTTTTCTGCCTTTTTTCGAGTTTGAAAACTTTGTCTTCACTTTCACAAGTAAATTGGCTTCAGCAAGGTTTCATTTTACCTTAAATGAACTAGTTGAAATACAGCTCATTCAGGGAATCTCAGGTATTTTTCAAGTTTGGAGTCAGCTGTTTTGCAGTGGAGCGACGTCAGAAATGTGCAGTCGTGTTGGAGCTCTGCTTACATTATCTCTCTCTTTCTGCCTTCAGCACAAGCTGCAGTTGCTTAGAAACCGCAGTCAGAAATGGCCAAGAATATGTTTGCGAATGTTTTTTCTTTCCCCCATCAGTGCAGCATCAGTTGGTGTGTGTCAGGCATGTAGCGTTTCTGTGTGTGCACCTGTGTGTATTCGCTCTGTTCTCGCTCCATCACAAGTGTGGCGGCTGCTGAAATGAAGGCCATGAATTATGAATCTGTGTGTGTGTGTGTTTCTCTCTTGTTGTGTTTTGTTTTATTCATGCCTCTTTTCTCAACTCTCTGCCAAAGCGCGTCCAGCGAGACTGTGAAGATGAAGCTTTAGCGCTCTTTCGCAGGCAGCAGGAAGTCAGACCTGAGTTTCCTGTCGCTGACTTGGAGTTTTTCTGAGCGTTCCTGATCTGAGTGAACTCTATTCTCATTTCACAGTGTAATTAGCATATTTAGCTTAGGCTAGCATGAGGGTTTTTATGCCTTAAATTGTGTTTTGATACAGTTAGTAAAGGTGTACTGTTACTAACCTCAGACCAATTTGTTAATTATAAAATGGGTGAAAAACAGCCCACAGACTTTGTTGGAGACCGTTGACTGTTGGAGAGAACTAAACTATATCTAGGCCCAATCCCAATTCTACCCCTTAGCCTAGGGATGGGCAAACTCGATCCTGGAGGGCCGGTGTCTCTGCATAGTTTTGCACCAACCCTAATCAAACACACCTGCTTGTAGATTTCTAGTGACCTTGAAGACACTAATTAGGGTGTTCAGGTGTGTTTGATTAGTGTTGGAGCAAAACTCTGCAGGGACACCGGCCCTCCAGGATCGAGTTTGCCCATGCCTGCCTTAGCCCTTCCCCTTACCCCTACCCCACGTTTTGCGCATTCCCGTTAAGGGGTAGGGGCGTCCCAATTCTTTTAAGCTTGAAAGAGTAGGGCTAAGGGCAAGGGGTAGATACCCCTTCGAACAAAGATTTTTCTGGACCACACTCGAAACCAAGCGGTAAGAAAATTTCCCAGAATATATCAGCCACAGCTGCACCCAGAAGTAAGGAGATACAAAAATGTGTATTTTTTGTCAATATTACGAATTCTTACAACAAACAAACATGTTTTAACATATTCATAACCGCGTTCGCGTTTTATCGTCATGCTTTAAAAAAACGCTAAACTAAAAAACACTCAATTTCGCGATCTAGAGTCCATAATAATAACTCCTGTAGAGCAGTCCCGCAACATTCTGACACTCGATGACACTGGAATACCCTGTCAATAAAGTCTGGTTGTTGGGAATGAGCTTTTTACAGTGTCTGCTATAATGTTAATGTTGTTTTTGTTTGCTTACATTAATAAATAGGGCCAGGGTGTAAATGCACAGTAGTGTTACGATCTTATTGCCACATTATATCGTTATGATAACGTAATATCTGCCCTCAGTGATTTCCTGAAGATAAAAACCAGAAAATAGCACAACTGGAATAACTACAGCAGTCGCCATCGTCTGATCTCATATAGAGCAAAAGATCTTGATGACATATGATGACGTGTGCAGGTGTTGTAGTGCTGTCCCATTTCTTAGGGGTAAATTTTGAAGCCCTTCCCATTCACACTTGGTTTTAAGGGTCATGGGGAAGGGGTACAAAATAGAATTGGGATTGGGCCCTAGAGAATTCACAGACTTAACGTAGAATTTTCTTCATTGCACTAAAAACATCTTGAAAATTGTAGAAACTGCACAGTGCTGTGATTTTTAGATTTTAGGTGTAAGGGTAAAAGAGATGACGTTTATTTTGTGAGTCATTTTTGTGTAAAGTGGTGGCAAGAGACCAAACAATAATAAAGTCATGCCAAAGAAAGTGTATTTATTACACATACTGAATTCAAATAGAATTCAATAGATTATTTACAGAATATAAATGTATATATAGATCAAGACTTCACTTTAGCAGATGCATAGCAACCTTTTATTACAGCATAGCAACACCCTGGCACAGAACAACAACCTAGCTTCCGTACAACACAGCTATAACCTAGCAACTACACAGTGATGCTCCAAAGTCTCTAATTTCCATTCAGAAACTGTGGTTCACTTCACTTAAGCAGCTGCATAGCAACCCATTTTTACAACATAGCAACACCCTGGTCAGCACAGAACAGCAACCTAGCAACCGCACAGAACAGCAACCTAGCAACCACGCAGCAACAACCTAGCAACCATGCAGTAATTCTCAGAAGTCTCTATTTTTTCTTCAGAATCTATGGTAGCAGCTGCATAGCAACCCATTTTAACAACATAGCAACACCCTGGCCAGCACAGAACAACAACCTAGCAACCGCACAGAACAACAACCAAGCAACAACACAGCAATTTTCCGAAGTCTGTATTTTTTATTCAGAAACTTTGGTTTACTTCACTTTTTCAGCTACATAGCAACCCATTTTAACCACATAGCAAAAACCTGGACAGCACAGAACAACAACCTAGCAAACACACAGCAACAACCTAGCAACCACACAGCACAATGCTCCAAAGTCTCAATTTTTTTTTCAGAAACTGTGGTTGGCTTTACTTTTGCAGCTCCATAGTAACCTATTTTAACAACATAGCAACACCCTGACAGGCACAGAACAACAACCTAGCAACCACACAGCGACACTCCAAAGTCTCTAATTTTAATTAGAAAGGGTGGTTGACTTCACTTTTGCAGCTGCATAGCAACCCATTTTAGCAACATACCAACACCCTGGTCAGCACACAACAACAACCTAGCAACCACACAGCAGCAACCTAGCAACCACACAGCACAATGCCCCAAAGTCTCAAATTTTTAATCTGAAACGGTGGTTGACTTATTTGCAGCTGCATAGCAACCAATTTTAACAACATAGCAACACCCTGGTCCGCACACAACAACAACCTAGCAACCCCACAACAACAACCTAGCAACCACACAGCACAATGCTCCAAAGTCTCTATTTTTTATTCAGAAACTGTGGTTGACTTCACTTTAGCATCTGTATAGCAACCCATTTTAACAACATAGCAACACCCTGGCCAGCACAGAACAACAACCTAGCAACCCCACAGCAACAACTACACAGCAACAACCTAGCAACCTACACATCAGCAACAGCCTGGCCAGCACAGAACAACAACCTAGCAGCCACACAGCAACAACCTAGAAACCACACAGCAACAACCTAGCAACCACACAGCGATGCTCCAAAGTATCTAATTTGTATTCAGATACTGTGGTTCGGTTCACTTTAGCAGCTGCATAGCAACCCATTTTAACAACATAGCAACACCCTGGCCAGCACAGAACAACAACCTAGCAACCCCACAGCAACAACCACACAGCAACAACCTAGCAACCTACACATCAGTGCTCTGAAGTCTCTGATTTTTCTTCAGAAACGGTGGTTCACTTCACTTTAGCATCTGCATAACAACTCATTTTAACAACCTAGCAACACCCTGGCCTGCAAAAAACAACAACCTAGCAACAACATACCAACAACCTACACATCAATGCTCTGAAGTCTCTGATTTTTCTTCAGAAACGGTGGTTCACTTTACTTTAGCATCTGCATAACAACTCATTTTAACAACCTAGCAACACCCTGGCCTGTAAAAAACAACAACCTAGCAACAACATAACAACAACCTACACATCAATGCTCTGAAGTCTCTGATTTTTCTTCTGAAACGGTGGTTCACTTCACTTTAGCATCTGCATAACAACTCATTTTAACAACCTAGCAACACCCTGGCCTGCAAAAAACAACAACCTAGCAACAACATAACAACAACCTACACATCAGTGCTCTGAAGTCTCTGATTTTTCTTCTGAAACGGTGGTTCACTTCACTTTAGCATCTGCATAACAACTCATTTTAACAACCTAGCAACACCCTGGCCTGTAAAAAACAACAACCTAGCAACAACATAACAACAACCTACACATCAATGCTCTGAAGTCTCTGATTTTTCTTCAGAAACGGTGGTTCACTTCACTTTAGCATCTGCATAACAACTCATTTTAACAACCTAGCAACACCCTGGCCTGTAAAAAACAACAACCTAGCAACAACATAACAACAACCTACACATCAGTGCTCTGAAGTCTCTGATTTTTCTTCTGAAACGGTGGTTCACTTCACTTTAGCATCTGCATAACAACTCATTTTAACAACCTAGCAACACCCTGGCCTGCAAAAAACAACAACCTAGCAACAACATAACAACAACCTACACATCAATGCTCTGAAGTCTCTAATTTTTCTTCAGAAACGGTGGTTCACTTCACTTTAGCATCTGCATAACAACTCATTTTAACAACCTAGCAACACCCTGGCCTGTAAAAAACAACAACCTAGCAACAACATAACAACAACCTACACATCAATGCTCTGAAGTCTCTGATTTTTCTCCAATACTGTGGTCTGCTGTTGTAAATAAAGTAGGCTGCTGCTCTTCAGGTGTTCAAAGAAAGCAGGCATGTAAGATCACACAGATGCGGAGTTGTTTTCCAGTCTCTCTCTCTCTCAGTGCTGTGACTGTAGACATGAAACGTTTAGATCCTCTGTGTGATTGATATTCCTCCGCTGTGGAGATTGTGTGGGGTTTTGTGTTGTGCCGTGTCCAGGTTTGATTGGCACGGAGGTCGGGGTTCAGTCTTTGAAATTGGGATTGCTGGAGTCTGGCAGTGCTGATGGAAGGATCCTCCATGTGAATCCCGTCCTGAGCGCTGGGAAGTGGAGTCAACAGGTGCATCAGGCTGCAGAGAGTGCATGTAGAGCCGCTCTCTCTGTAACTCAGTGGGCGACATTGATGGAGGCGGATAAACGCTTGTTTGATGTGCCCTACTGTTCATTTGTTCCCCGCATCTTTCTCTGACTCCCTTTCAGGCCGACAGAGAGGATGCACAGCAGCCCAAAGCACAAACAAAAAAATCAGATAGTTATTTAAACACGGTGCTTTATTGTACATGTCATACCAAATATTAAATCATAAATAATAAGTTATATATTAGGTTGATTTAAATCTATATATTTTAATATATATTCTTTAGGAGCTGGGCCATCTAAAATAAAAGTTTGTTTTTACACAAAATATATTGGTGTGTTATACACTTTATTAGGTGCACCTTACTAGTATTGAGTTGGACCCCCTTTTGCCTTGAGAACTGCCTTAATCATTTGAGGCATAGGTTCAACAAGATACTGGAAATATTCCTCCATAATGATGTGATGGCATCACACAGTTGCTGCAGATTTGTCGGCTGCACATCCATGATGCCAATCTCCCGTTCTACCACATCCCAAGGGTGCTTTATTGGATTGAGATCTGGTGACTGTGGATGCCATTTGAGTACAGTGAACACATTGTCGTGTTCAAGAAACCAGTCTGAGATGATTCACGCTTTGACATGGTGCGTTATCCTGCTGGAAGTAGCCATCAGAAGATGGGTACACTGTGGTCATAAAAGGATGGACATGGTCAGCAACAATACCCAGGTAGGCTGTGGTGTTGACACGATGCTAAATTGGTACTAATGAGCCCAAAGTGTGCCAATAAAATATCCCCCACACCATGCCGAACTGCATTGTGGATCCGCTTCAGAGGCGTTGTTTGCTGCAGAAGTTGGGCCTTGTTCAACTTTTCAAGCGCCGATGGAAGCCTCAGCCAATCAGATCGCTGTATGCAACTACACCAGCTCAGGCAGTGGCCTATTGCTGACTAATATCATTGGGTGATGCTGCTATGACGATCGCATCAGCCCTAACTTCAGACACGCCCTCTGTCAAGCGTTGACGCTGAAGCCCCGTGTAAATGGGGCATTATGGTCTTAAAATGGTCTGTAAAAAGTCTTAAATTTGACTTGATGAAACCTGTAAAGACCCTGTATTTATTTATTTTAAATATTTCCCAAATTACATTTAGAGCAAGGGATTTTTCACAGTATTTCCTATAATATTTTGTATTCTTCTAGAGAAAATCTTATATTTTATTTCGGCCGGAATACAATTTAATAAAAAAAAAAAATAGATTTAGATATATGATTACCAACCACTGTTATACAATGACTTGCCTAATTAACCTAGTTAAGTCTTTAAATGTCACTTTAAGCTGAATACTACTGTATTATCTTGAAAAATATCTAAAATATATCTAGTCAAATATCATTTACTGTCATCATGGCAAAGATAAAATGAATCAGTTATCAAAAATAAGTTATTAAAACTATTATGTTTAGAAATGTGTTGAAAGTGTTTGTCTACAAAGCCTTTAATTTGTATTTTCACCTTTATTATGAATACCTGGTTGGTTTGATATGTCTAAATATTGAGTTCACAGTCGCGTAGTGATCATTTACACTCAGTATGAGAAGATTCAATGGAGGCTTTTTGCTTCAGCGTCTTGTTGTGCTGTAAATATAATATGCTCTTTATGGATTCTCCATTATTTCTGTGAACAGAATCCTTCTAACACACCTGAAGCTGTGATCCTGCTCCTCTCAGGATGTGATTAACACCTTTAGTCACATTGATCACAGTGAATACAGCAGAGACTGAATGAAGACACCTGCGCTCGGCTAATGGACAGCACTAGATTACATTTGAAGTGATGTTGATGTGTTTGTGTTGATTCAGCTGAAATAACGCTCAGCTTAAAGTCCTCTGCAAATCCAGATTCTACTTGTTTTGGGTTGTCAGTTGCAGTATGCTAGTCCAGGAGGGACAGTTCTGCCAAAACAGAAATTTCTGTCATCATTTACTCTCCTTTTACGTGTTCTAAACATGTTGGTGTTTCTTTCATCTGTTAAACACACAATATATTTTGCAGAAAGCTGTAACTACTGACTTGCATAGTATATGTTTTTCTACTAAATCATTGGTTACATGGTTTCAGCCTTCTTCGTAATATCAATATCAGTGTTCAACAGAAGAAAGAAACTCTAAAAGGTTTGAAATCACTCGAGGAAGATCAAATAGTGTCAATTTCTTTTATTTTCAGTTTTGGTTGAACTACAACTTATCCATACGCTAGCATGCTCTCATGCTGTGATCACACCAGATGCGGCTTGTGCGAATAAATCATGATATTTGCGCGTAAATAGACGCGTGAACACTGAGTTTACTTCATTCGTGTGTCAAATTTACTTCGTTCACCTGCCAAATTCACTCCATAATAGACTTGGATTCGTATCATGAGCAGGGCTTCTGTCTGCTTGGTGACTCCAGCTTAGAGTAGCTGTGTTTACATGCTTTAGGAAGGTTGAAAAACAGCGTAGTTTTGTTTGGAGCCGTGTTTGAGTCCACTAGATCCTTTGGTGCACCCAGCTCTGAGTTCATCAACTCCTCCAGAAACTATACCTGGAGGATGGAGGCTTTCAGCGCTGCTTCAGACTGAGCCCATTTTGATGAGCTGTTGTCCGTTGTTGGCAAGAGGATTTCCCCCGCGACACCAACAACAGTCGCTACATCATGATCACACCGCTACAAGAGCAAGCTCCTGAAAAAAAAAAGGGGCTAATAATATTGACCTTAAAATGGTTTTAAAAAAGTTAAAAAGTGCTTTTATTCTAGCCAAAATAAAAAAATAAGACTTTCTCCAGATGAAAAAATATTATCAGACATACTGTGGAAAATTCCTAAATCATTTGGGAAAGAACTAAAAATTCACTGGAGGGCGAACTGTGGACTTCAACTGTATATAATATTAACTATTTAGTAATATTAAACATTTAAAATGTGTAGTTTCAGTTTCTAGTCCATTCAAAAAAGTTTCTCATCACAAATCTGTACTTTAGGTGTATAAATATTTGTGAAAACACATTCGTAGGAGTCTGTTAATCTGTGGATTCCAGCTTTACAGTACAGTGTGAATATTGAGAGTTTTTCCAGAGTGTTAATATGCATTCACAGAGCATATACCACTACCTTTATGCATAGTAATTCTTTCTCTCTTGCATAAAACAGAAAGATCACAAGCACACTCATTTCCCATCTGCAGTGACTTAGCAGACTTTGAATCTTAATTTTAGGATAATTCAGTGTGAGCTGCCATCTCTGATCTGCGTTCACCTCCGCTTTCAGGAAAGTGTCCCAAATTTGTCTAAAATGTGATCTTTTTAAGTTTTAAACAGTTCTTTTTTTCTCCTGCCGAGACCTGCCATCTCTCCATCACGTCTGTCATTAAGTATGAATAACACCTGCTGATGGAGTTGCTTTAGCACTCAGTTAATTATAGTCATTATGCAAATCAGGTAATGCCACAGTCAGCCCATAAGATTCACTTCACACTCTAATGTGTCCAGACATACATCTTATACATACTAAAATAACTCATTTCCATTTTTGGTGATTGAAATCAGGGTTTTTCCAACAAATATTGATTTCTTAATGTGAGTTCACCACAAAAAAAATAAAAAATACGCACTATTTACTTTCCTTCAAGTGCTTTTAAACCATTATGAGTTTCTTTATTCTATTGGACACAAAATAATATATTTTGAAGGAAACTGTGGACCTGTAGCCATTGACTTCCATAGTAGGAAAAATAAATACTATAGAATTCAATGGTTACAGGTTTCCAACATTCTTCAAAATATCTTCGTTTGTGTTCAATGGATGAAATAGACTCATAAAGGTTTAAAACAAGTAAAGGATGCTTAAATGATGACATTAAATTGTGTGAACTATACAGTGTATATAGTATATTTAAAATTAAATTACATAATAACAAGTGTTTTCTTCCAAGGCTTTTAAAACAATTGTAAGCATACAGTTTGCTGACGTTTTAGTGATTGAGACCAACGTTTTAGCCCAATTTGTGGAAAATGTCCTTATTTTGGACTTTTTTGGAAAGCAATTATTTGTAATGGTTTTGTTTTTCTTTCAGCAGTGTAATGATTGCAAACACACGGTTAATGCTGTTGAAGATAGATGGATGGATGGATAGATGGATGGATGGTAGGTAGGTACAGTAGGTACAGACCTAGATAGATAGACAGTATGTACGTACAAACACGGAATGGCCTGCACAAAGTCCAGACCTAATTAGTAATTAAGTCTGTACATACAAACACGAAATGGCCTGCAGAGTCCAGACCTAGATAGAGGGTATGTACTGTATATACGTACAAACACTAAATGGCCTGCACGAAGTCCAGACCTAGATAGAGGGTATGTACTGTATATACATACAAACACTAAATGGCCTGCACAAAGTCCAGACCTAGATAGAGGGTATGTACTGTATATACATACAAACACTAAATGGCCTGCACAAAGTCCAGACCTAGATAGAGGATATGTACTGTATATACGTACAAACACTAAATGGCCTGCACGAAGTCCAGACCTAGCTAGATAGTAAGTATGTACGTATGCAAAAACCCATAATGGCCTACACAGAGTCCAGACATAGATAGATATTATGCAAGTAAAAACATGAAATGGTCTGCACAAAAGTCCAGACCTAAGTAGTAATTAAGTCCGTACATGCAAACACGAAATGGCCTGCAAAGTCCAGACCTAGATAGAGGGTATGCACTGTATATACATACAAACACTAAATGGCCTGCAAAGAATCCAGACCTAGCTAGATAGTAAGTACGTACTTATGCAAAAACCCGAAATGGCCGACACAGAGTCCAGGCATAGATAGATATTATGTAAGTAAAAACATGAAATGGCCTGCAAAAAGTCCAGACCTAGGTAGTAATTAAGTGTGTACATTATGCATGTGCCGGTATCACATTTTCATGCTGCGATTAATTGATTGAGCTCTTATCACGGTATACGGTATTATCACGATATTGTAATTTTACTAGAGAAACAGGTAAAAAAACACAACAAAACTTCAGTTTCGTCAACTTAGTAACTTTAATAACTTTTTAATTAACTAAAAGTACTTCAAACATTTAAATACAAATAAATATAAATAAAACAATACACAATATAAAAGTAAACTTGAGCAATTATATCAAAGTGAATGTGCAAAGGGAAACCGTCTTCCATCAGCAATCCCTCTGCATTTTTTTGGAACCCAAAATATTTCCAAACCTCTGACTTTACCCTTTTTGAAGGGGGATAAATTGTCGGCAGCGTTCCTCCTTCCGCCATGCTTCTTCTTCGTGTGAGGATTATAGTGCGGTGGCAGCGGCGGCGCGCACTGCGTGCACACAGTTCTACATGCAGGGATTGTTTACATCAGAGTGCGCATCAGTTCTGCGCAGCATATACGCAGTGTTTCTTCAAGCGGTTGATGGAAAATAAGCTAAGGCGCGTTCTTAGAATATAAATTCGAATCTATTATTTTTCACGGTATTTTGAAGTGCCCGCGATAACAATATTGTGCATATTCATTACCGTGATACCGGCACAAGCCTAGTGTACATACAAACACAAAATGGCCTGCAGAGTCCAGACCTAGATAGATGGTAAGTACGAACGTACAAACACTAAATGGCCTGCACAGAGTCCAGACCTAGATAGTAAAGTACGTACAAATGTTTAAACACGAAATGGACTGCAAAGAGTCCAGATCTAGATAATAAAGTATGTACTTGTTTAAACACGAAATTGCCTGCACAGAGTCCAGATCTAGACAGTAATTATGTATGTACAAACACTAAATGACCTGCACAGAGTCCAGACCTAGATAGTAAAGTACGTACATATGTTTAAACACGAAATGGACTGCACGGAGTCCAGACCTAGATAGAGAGTATGTATGTACATACAAATGCAAAATGGCCTGCACAGAGTCCAGACCTAGATAGTAATTATGTATGTACAAACACGAAATGGCCTGCAGAGTCCAGACCTAGATAGATGGTCAGTATGTACGTACTAACACGAAATGGCCTGCACAAAGTCCAGACCTAGATAGTTTGGGATCGCCTGAAGAGAAAGATACTGTATGACAACCTACAGTAAATCTAAAGATGAAATTTGGGAAGTGCTGAAAGGTGTTAGCACGTTGATTAAACCCAGAAAATCTTTAGGAGAGTCTCCTCAAAACAGTTCAGGATATGCTCGCCACAAAATCTTAAGCCACTAAAGCTGGGGTAGCCTAAGACTTTTGCACAGTACTGTATATGTTTTAACAATACAATTTGATGCAATACAGATTGTTTCAGAGCAACTTTACAGTCCAAACTCTAAAATAAAAATGGAATCAGAATCAGCAATGCAGTCTTCTGCAGACAAATACTTGGAAATTGCGGTAAATTGTTGTAAATTCACTCTTGTGTGTTTTCTCCTGAGAGAAAGAAAGGATTTAGCTGTGGATAGTTTTGCACTAGATTAAATCTAGTTCTCTGGAGAGCTTTAGGTGCTTTCATTGTAAACTGCAGTTTTTATGAGTGTGGTTTCGCTGTAAAAGTTAGCAATGCATTATTAAGAGCGCGTCTCTGGCTCTGGTAAAGTGTGTGAATTTTTCTTTTTTTCCTGCACCTCTTGAGATCAGCTTTGATGAAGTCAGCATTTCATCCGTCTGCTCGCAGGACATCATGTCTTTCTGATAGCGGCTTCATGTGCTCCTGTTTGGTGAGACTGACCTTTCTCAGAATGGCCTTTTTTTTCTGCTCTCGGTGCAGACTCCATTTGCACATGATGACATTTGTTGTGTTGCTGCTGTTGTAGGCCTCTTGTGATTCACAATGAACTTTGAGAAAAAAACACACACACACACACATGCACACACACACAAACAAAAGAAACAAAGCAAGAGTTCAGAAGGTCCCTGAGGATGTTCAGTGTTCTCCGTGATTCAGATTCGATCTGTCTGAGAGTGAATTACGTGTTGTCAAGGAGATGCACCTAAAGGGGCTTTTATATCATAATATTGTATTTTTTTATTGTAATAGATGTGTATTGTGTAGTTTTGAACCCTGGTGTTTTTTTTGTTTGTTTGTTTGTTTGTTTGTTTTGATATTGTATGACTTCTTTAAAAAAAATGAAGGATTCAGGATAGTTTTAGTAGTAATTCCAATAAAGCAGCATTTTTGGTTTCTGTAAAATACCATTTTTTGTGTGTGTGTGTGTGTGCGTGTGCGTGCGTGCGTGCGTGCGTGTGTGCGTGTGTGTGAAAAGTTAAAGAACCATTTTTAAATCTTGAGAATGACAAGCAAAACTATGTAGCAATGACAGTGTGTCTAGGTACTAGAGTGGCCCGTTGTTGACCAATTTGGCATCAAACGATGTCTAATGTGAAACATCATGATGGACGATGGCATCGTTGTCGTAGGTGGGGGTAGTTGTTGTTGTTGTTGTTAAATATCAATTAATTCATAACAAATTAATTGTAGCCTACTGTTTTCACTTTCGCTTTTTACCCATAACTAAACCATAAATAAATAAAGTTACACGCAAATTACCACCTGTCGATCACTTGTTTCCACTGTGCTCTGGCATGAATAGGCAGAGTGATCTGTGTCGTTATAATGGCTTTTTCCCCACAGCTTGTGGAGGAGACGAGAGTTCATTTGGAGTTCACTGGAATTTGTATTGTGATTATAACTTCCTTATTTTATTATTATTATTATTATGAGGAAATGGTAACAAGTAAAGATGCTAGGGCTCGACCGTTTTGGTGGCATATGCGCCTGAAATTTTATCTGTGCGACCTAAAAATAAATTTGGAAGCATTTGTGCGAGTGCTTAAATTGTTGCCGGGTAACCTGTTTTCACTGCAAAATCCTCACTGTGTGTGTGGATTTAGGAGACATTTCTGCAGAATGCAACTTTGCACCTAAAAACACCAAACGCAGCGCTCAGGAACAGATTTAAACAGTTGTTGTGTGAACTTGCTGAAGTAAAAAAAAAGCCTGCAATGCTTGCCCCGCCTTTGCGCTCTTCTTATTGGCCCACTGCTCTTGAACTGAATGCGAATGGATTGGTTAATGTCAGCTGTCAATCACTCAGTCAATGCCTTCGGCCTTCAGATGACAGGATCTACAACCGTGAAAATGTGAAGCGCTGAAGATGAGAGAATGAAGATAACACTGACAGAGTTAGTTTTAGAAACCACCTAAAGTTACTAATAATGGCACATCTTATTAGTGATCATGTGCTTAATGTTAATCCACCATCTACACTTTTCCAAGAGTGGTTAAAAGACTTTCAGTGGCTTCAAGTCCGCTATGAAAATAACTAAAGCCATCCACTGTAAAGTCTGTGGGACAGGGTTTGCAGGTAACAACGTTTGCCACTGAATCCACACATTTTAAGCGCGAGAGGTACTGTATAATCCTTCATTTAATCCTCATGATGCTGTCAGCCATGTAAGCGGCAGCTATACAGTATGTAAAATTTAACACCGCTTATGAAAAGACCGTTATTGCTATTAAGATGACATGTAAATAATAAGTAATATATCAATATAAATATGGGGCTGGGCGATGGATCGCGATGCCGGCTCAGCATCTTGAAGTTTATCGGCCATCGACAATGCACTGAAAAAAAGTATTCAAAGATGATTCCTTGGATTTACTAAATTTTTTTACGATACTAAGGTGTTTGTAGTATGTTGCGATGGTGTTTTGATTCTTTACTTTTTTTTTTCTTTTTTAACAGTTCTTAGGGTGTTTGATTGGTTATAGATTGTTTTTATTTCATTGCTCAGGTGTTTTAGAGTGTTGTTGTTTCATTGCTAAGGTGTTTTAAAGTTTTGGCTGTTTTTGCATTGCTTCATCATTCCTGATGAGCTTTTAGAGTGTTGTTATATAGTTGCTAACGTATTTTTGCAGTGTTGCTAGGGTGTTTGCAGTGTTTATTTCACGTTTTATACACATCCTAAGGTTCCTAAGGTATTTTAATTTGATTTAGAGTGTTGCAATATAGTTACTGTGATTTTATTTTATTTTTTTACACTGAATAAAAGGGTTTAAAGATGATTCCCTGGATTTACGATTACAGTTGATTATTACTAAATTTAATTTGTTTGTTTAAATTCAACCCGTATAAATTATTTGTAACAATTTTACAGAAATCATCTTTTTCAGTGTAGTTGCTTGAGTTTTTGGATGTTTTTTACAGTGTTGCAGTACAATTGCGAATTTGTTTTGATTAATTGTTGTGTTGTATCACTATGCAGTTGTGAAGGTATTTATTTTTTGTTGTTGTTGCTATGCAGTTGCTAGAGTGACTAGGGTATTTTTATTTTGAATTTTATTTTTATTACAACATTTTTAATGATGTAAAGATTTTTTGACCACTAAAGAACCTATTTCTGCATGCAATGATGCATAAAATCGATTTCTCAAGTAGCCAGAAGCCGCCATGTTCATGCATGTTTCAGACCTCAGAGTTTCCAGTCATGCTTGAATACATGCTGCTGGTGTTTTGTAGTGTTGTTGATCTTCTCAGTGTTCATGCGTTGCACTTATTGACTTGTAGTGATTGAAAGACTCTGAGGTGTAATTCCAATCTTTATATGAGGCAGAAAGCTTCGGTAGTGTGAAGTGGTTCTCTAACGGCTGTTCGAACACTTTCAGACGAACTCAAACCTTTAACCCAGATCAGTTTAACCCTTCAGGCCCTACATTTTCTCCAGTCTGACTTTTTTCTGGAATCTGCAAGTATCAGAACATCTGAGGTATCAAAGAGCCTCTAATCCATGCGTGTGGTGTTTTGTTTTCAAACCTCTGATGGTTATCAGCAGTAATCTGGATGTTTCTCCTCTGTGTGATTGTTAATCTTTTTCTCTCATCCTCCCTGAAACACTTCCACCATCTCTGTGGCTCAAAACCATATCATTCTGAAAAAAAAAAACACCTTCAAAGTGGCAGATCTGTTATGCAAAGTTTTGTTGTTGTTGCTGATGTTGTTGTTTTATGTTGACTTTTTGAGGTGTTTCCCATGTCATTGCTAGGGTGTTTTGGGTGTTGTTTCAGTAGTTGTTTTGTGTGTACTGAATACATGTTAACATGCAGTTTCTAGTTTGTTTTAAATGTTGTTTTTCTTGTTTTTGTGTGTTTCCAAGTGCTGTGTTAAAGTGTGTTCTTGCTATGCAGTTGTTAGGGTGTTTTATTTTTTGTTGTTTTTTTGGTTAGTGTTGCTCTGCTATTGCTACAATATTTTTGTTGTTGTTTAGAGCATTTGTTTAAGTGTTTTACAATGTTCCTATGTAGTTTATAAAGTAATCTGTGGGCTCTATTTTAACTCTCTGCTGCACGGTGTCACCATATGGCAACATGATACTTATGTTCATTTCCCTGCCACTGTAATAAGTGGAAAGTAAGCTAATAAATCAATTGAAACAAACCTGATAGAGGGAAGGAAAATAAGGCATGCCAAATCAAAGAAAATAACAAATTAAACACCCGCTAACTTATGGCCCGTTTCCACTGAGTGGTAAGGTACGGTTCTGTTTGGTACGTTTTTATGGCCGTTTCCACTGTCAAAAAGCGTACCGAACTGTACCGTACCACTTTTTCGGCACCCTTTCGAAAGGGTACCAAACACAAGAAAGGGTACCCAAAGGCAGAGCCACACGTGCAGCTGAACACTATTGGTTTACAGAGATACGTCATTCGCTTACGCAACAAGCCAGAATGAAAACAAACACCCCGCCATGTTTGAAATACACAGCGAGAGATTATAGCTGAATTATAAATACATATAATAACGAGCCATGGTCGATCTGGGCTCAAACAAACCTTGTCGTCGTCTTGATGAACAGCCACAAAGCCAAGAAGAAGAGCAGATTTACCCTATGCCCCGTAGTTTTTTACGAGCCAGTCTGAGGCGCGAGCGGTTTCGCTTTCTTGCTAGCGCTCCCGTGCGTCTAACATTATATCTGAAATAACAAACTTCTTGAGCTGATGATAATAACCTGCGCTTGATTATTGACGTGCTTTTGAAACCCGATCCTGTCAGACACTGACAAACACGAGCCATAAACCCTCCCCACCTCTAAATAACCGAAGAGAAATCTGAAGATAGGGAAAAAAACCATCTTCGGCGTCATACACCCCTCACTAAACTGCACTCGCTAGCTAAAACTTACAAAGGGTAGCACCTGCTTCTGAGCTAATGGAGTAACAGAGAATTAACTAGGTGTGTGTATAATGTAAGTCACGTGACGTACTTCACTTTCACTTCTCTTTTAGTAGATTTAAGCAGATTTAGCTTGGACATTCTGAATAGATGTACAACTCAAAAAATAAAGCGAACCAGAGAACAGACACACACGTCACACAGAACAGACAAAGCAGTGACAAGAGACAAGAATCTCCCCCAATCTGTTCCGAGTCATCACTGGAGCGCTTGAATGACATCAGTCCTCTTCTGATTGGTCCACTCGTGAAAACTTTCGCTGTGCGATTGCTAGCTTGCTATTGTTGCTATGCAGTAGTAGTGTTTAAAGTACTGTAGTTTAAGTGTTGCTGTGCAGATCCTGCAATATTTCCATTGTTGTTTACAGTGATCCTATGCAGCTCTTAAGGTGGTCTGTGTGTTTCAGGCTGTTGATTTGCAGTGTGTTGTGTTTTTGAGTGTTTTATTTCTATTTTATTTGTTTGCTATGCTGTTGCTAATGTTTTTATTGTTGCAGTGGAGTTGCTAGGGTGCTTTGATTGCTATTAGAGTGTTGCTATGCTGTTAATATGGTGTTTAAAGTAGTTTTAGAGTGTTGCTATCAGTTGCTGCAATATGTTATTTGTTGTTTACAGTGTTGCTATGCAGTTGTTTAAGTGTTTTGGAGTGATTCTATGCTGTTTCTAAGGTAGTCCGTGTGTGTTATGGTATTTGAGTGTTTGTTTTTACTTGCTATGCATTTGCATTGGTTTTTGAGGGTTGCTGTGCTATTGCTAGGGTATTTTGATTGTTACAGTGCTGTTGCTAGGGTGCTTTGATTGCTATTAGTGTTGCTATGCAGTTAGTAAGGTGTTTGAAGTAGTGTAAGTGTTGCTATGCAGTTCTTGCAATATTTTCATTGCTTTTACAGTGTTGCTAAGCAGTTGTTTAAGTGTTTTACAGTGTTCCCATGCATTTGTAAGATAGTCTGTGTTTTAGGGAGTTATCTTGCAGTGTGTTGTGTTTTTAGGTGATTGCTTATTGTTTTTGTCTAGTTTCTAGGGTATTTTTTATTGTTGTTGTGCCTTTGCTGGGGTACTTTGATTGCTTTTAGAGTTGCTATGCAGTTAGTAAAGTGTTTAAAATAGTTTCAGAGTGTTGCTTTGCAGTTGCTAGTGTGTTCTGAGTGTTTTTTTTAAGGGTTGCTGTGCAGTTGGCAGAATGCATTGTGTTTTAGACTATTGCTACAGCTCCAATACAGAACTAACGTTGTAGACAAACTACTTATCAGTTCCACAGAGTAGAATAATACAGTAGCCCTCAGTCAGTCTCTGCAATGCAGCATCTGAGCTGGAGCATCGCTGATCCTCTTTACTGTCCACCAAATTATTGCTCTTCTGTACCTTCAGTGATAGAAGAGATCAATGAAAATGTATATTAAATTCTCAATGTGCGTGCTTGTAAAAAGACATATTAAAAACATTTACCTATTAAAAAGGTGCACTTGCAAAGTAGTAATAGTAGTTGTTTTCTAGTTCCCACTGTTTAAATTCAAATTGGAATGTTAATATACTGTTACTAAGGTGTTTTTGCAGTGTTGCTAGGTTATTTTTACATTGTTAAACTGTTGCTAAGGTGTGGTGGTCATTATCAGGGGCATGAAATAGTCTTTAAATGACATTATCAGAATTATTTCATGGACAATATATTGTTTTTTGTTCTTTAATAATTCCCACTGTGCTGTAATTCAATTTGCAGTGTTTTTATAGTGTTACTAAGGTGTTTTTGCAGCGTCACTACACTGAAAAAAATTATTCAAAGATGATTCCTTGGATTTACTCAATTTTTTACGTTAAGTGGTTGTAAACCATTTATTTGGGCTGAATTTAAACAAACAAATTAAGTTGAACATTGCTCAATTTAATTTGTTTGTTTAAATTCAACACAAATTGTTTGCAACAGTTTTGCATGCAACACTTTTTTCAGTGTACAGTGTTTTTACATTGTTAAACAGCTCCTAATGTGTAGTAGTGGCAGTAATCGTCAGGGGCATGGAATATTCTTTAAATGACGTTATCAGAATTATTTCATGGACAATATATTGTTTTTTGTTCTTTAATAGTTCCCAATGTGCTTTAATTCAATTTGGAGTGTTTTTATAGTGTTACTAAGGTATTTTTGCAGAGTCACTACAGTGTTTTTACATTGTTAAACAGTTTCTAAGGTGTGGTAGTGGCAGTAATCGTCAGGGACAAGAAATAGTCATAAAATGACATTATCTGAATTATTTCATGGACAATATATCATTTTTTTTTGTTGTTTTCTAGTTCCCAATGTGCTTTAATTCAATTTGGATTGGTATTATACTGTTACTAAGGTGTTTTTGCAGTGTTACTAGAGAGTTTTTACAGTGTTAAACAGTTCCTAAGGTTTGGTGGTCATCATCAGGGGCATGGAATAGTCTTAAAATGACATTATTAGAATTATTTCATGGACAATATATTGGTGTTTGTTGTTTTAGACTTCCCACTGTGCTTAAATTCAATTTGGAGTATTATTTTACAATGACTAAGGTTTTTGCAGTGTTGTTAGCAGGCATGGGATGATAACCATTTTCAAGGTATACCGTGGTTTGAAGAAGTCAAGGTTTTAAAACCGCCAAAATGTTCCTAGGGTATATATTTAAGCTTTTTATTAATTAATTAATTTTTTTTACGTTTTGTTTTAAGTTTTTTAGGGCGACAGTATCTCCAGCAGAAAAGATATCCAAGATGCAGTTTTAAATTGTGAAGAATATCTGTCTCTTTGAAACAAACGAAGATATCAGAAGTCAATGATTTATTTGAATTATTTAGCCTAACATGTTTACTGCTCCAAAATATTTTAGAAGTTTCACAAAAGAAAATATATTGTGTTCAAAGGGGGAAAAGGTTTTCCTTTTTTTACCAAGACATTTAAAAAAAAGTTATTTTAGAGCAGTAATCACAATACCGTAAAATTGTGAAACCGTGATATTCGTTATCATACTTTCAAAATCTTATACCGGCCCATGCCTAGCTGTTGGGGTGTTTTTACATTGTTAAACATTTCCTAAGGTGTGGTGGTGGTCATTATCAGGGGCATGAAATAGTCTTTAAATGACATTATCAGGATTGTTTCATGGACAATATATTGTTTTTATCAATGTTTTCTAGATCCCAATGTGCTTTAATTCAATTTGGAGTATTGTTATACAATTACTAAGGTGTTTTGCAGGGTCACTAGCATGTTTTTACATTGTTAAACAAGTCCTAATGTGTGGTGGTCATCATCAGGGGCATGGAATAGTCTTTAAATGACATTTATCAGGATTGTTTCATGGACAATATATTGTTTTTATCAATGTTTTATAGATCCCAATGTGCTTTAATTCAATTTGGAGTATTGTTATACAATTACTAAGGTGTTTTGCAGAGTCACTAGCATGTTTTTACATTGTTAAACAAGTCCTAATGTGTGGTGGTCATCATCAGGGGCATGGAATAGTCTTTAAATGACATTTATCAGAATTATTTCATCGACAATATATTGTTTTTATCAATGTTTTCTAGATCCCAATGTGCTTTAATTCAATTTGGAGTATTGTTATACAATTACTAAGGTGTTTTGCAGGGTCACTAGCATGTTTTTACATTGTTAAACAGCTCCTAATGTGTGGTGGTCATCATCAGGGGCATGGAATAGTCTTTAAATGACATTATCAGAATTATTTCATCGACAATATATTGTTTTTATCAATGTTTTCTAGTTCTCAATGTGCTTTAATTCAATTTAGAGTGTTGTTATACAATTACTAAGGTGTTTTGCAGGGTCACTAGCATGTTTTTACATTGAAACAATCCTGATAATGTCATTAAAGACTATTCCATGCCCCTGATGATGACCACCACACCTTAGGAACTGTTTAACATAGACAATATATTGTTTTTATCAATGTTTTCTTATTCCCAATGTGCTTTAATTCTATTTGGAGTGTTATACAATTACTTGGGTGTTTTGCAGGGTCACTAGGATGTTTTTACATAGTTAAACAGTTCATAAGGTGTGGTGGTCATCATCAGGGGCATGGAATAGTCTTTAAAGGACATTATCAGAATTATTTCATGCACAATATATTGTTTTTATCAATGTTTTCTAGTGCTCAATGTGCTTTAATTCAATTTGGAGTGTTGTTATACTGTTACTAAGGTGTTTTTACAGGGTCGCTACAGTGTTTTTACGTTGTTAAACAGCTCCTAAGGTGTGGTGGTTGTCGTCAGGGGCATGAAATAGTTCTAAAACGACATTATCAGGATTGTTCATGGACAATATATTGTTTTTTGTTGTTGTTTTATCATTCCCAATGTGCTTTAATTCAATGTGGAGTGTTATTGTACTGATTCTAAGGTGTTTTTGCAGTGTTGCTAGGGTATTTTTTTTTTTTAATTGTTAAACTGTTCCTAAGGTGTGGTGGTCATTATCAGGGACATGTATTAGTCTTAAATCAACATTATCAGAATTATTTCATGGACAATATATTGTTTTTTTTTTTGTTGTTGTTTTTCTGTAATAGTTCCCACTGTGTTTTATTCAATTTGGAGTGTTATTATACTGATTCTAAGGTGTTTTTGCAGGGTCACTAGGGTGTTTTTACATTGTTAAACAGTTCCTAAGGTGTGGTGGTTGTCATCACGGGCATGAAATAGTCTTCAAATGACATTATCTGAATTATTGCTTGGACAATATATTGGTTTTTTTTTGTTGTTGTTTTACCATTCCCACTGCTCTTTAATTCAATTTGTAGTGTTATACTGTTACTAAGGTGATTTCACAGTATTGCTAGTGAACTTGTTAACAGTTCCTAAGGTGTATTGGTGGTGGTGGTCATCATCAGGGGCATGAACTAGTCTTAAAATGACTATCAGAACTATTTCATGGACAATATATTGCATTATTTTACTACCATGGTAGGCCTAATTTGTTTGGTTCAGATGCTTTGAAATCACTAAGATAGTTGAAATGGCTGCATTTATTTATACCATAGTTTCCATCTAGCTCTGCTTATTATGCCATGAATATATTGTAAACTAATATTTATCCTACAGTGTCCTCCTGGATTTAAAAAGCAAACAATCCTATTCATGTTTTGTCCTTTCCCCCCCCAACTTGATGTGTCTGTTCGTTGTGGGAAAACAAACCGCATCAGTTTCCCCGCTTTACTCCAATCACACAATTACGTGCTTGATTACATTTCTCATCTCCTAACCACAAGAGAACACAATCTTTTGTTGCTCTTGTACACGAGGAACAAATGTCATATGCATTAAAAAAAGGATCTGAAATTAATTTTGAACATGCTTTTTCCCTTTCTAGTTCAGCAGTCCAGACTGTATTTGATTCATGGTCAAATAGCATTCATCGTTTTCAATAATGACTGAATACAAGCACTTGAGAATAATATTTTCACATTATCCCGGAGTTCATATCCAACAGTAATCATCTCTTTTAGTACGTCTGAATTTGTGATATTTTATGATATTTAGATGCTGGGGATTTTAATTTTTTGAGCCGTGTCTGTGTGTGCTGTGAGCTGAAAGTGTGCAGAGCATTAGCTGTAACTCCTGGGTAAATTAAAAGGTGCACAGATTTAATTATGAGCTGTTCTTCAGTTTACGGGGTAATTACATGGCGGCTTTATGTCTTGAGGAGGTTAGGATGTGTGATGGAGTCTCAGCACTCACTCCTCTGAGCCCAATTACCCATAATCCGAAGCTGCTTCTCGGGAGACTTTCTGTGACATCTCAGTCAGAAAGGTTGAATGTCAACGGAGGAGCTACAGTACCTCGAGTTCTGTATTATATCAGATGCATACAGCGTGATCGGCGGTTCATGCTGTGTCAAGTCAAACCTTATTTATTACAGTTTATCACAAATAAATGTCAGCGTTTGCACTTGCAGAACTAGCAATGACAGGGTTGTTGTTGTCATAGTGTTGTTAGTGGTTGTTACGTTGTTTTATGGTTCCCAGTGTGCTTTGATTACATGTAGAGTGTTATTATACAGTTACTAATGTACTTTGCAGTGTTGTTAGGTTGTTTTTACATTGTTATACAGTTCCTAAGGTGTTTTGTTTGTTTTTAGAGTCTTGTTATATGGCTGATGGCATTTTTAATATTGCTTCTAGAATTTTTTTGGGGGGGTTTACATTGTTACACGGTTTCCAAGGTTTTTTGATTGTTTTAAAAATGTTGTTGTGTCATTGATAGGGTATTTTAAAGTGTTTTTACACCATTTTACAGTTCCCAAGGTGATTAGATTACATTTAGAGTGTTGTTATATAGTTGCTAAGATGGTTTTGCTGTGCTGCTAGGGTGTTTTTACATTGTTAATCAATTCCTAAGGTGTTTTGTTTGTTTTTAGGTTGTTGGTACATGGCTAATACATTTTTAATATTGTTTCTACAGACTTCCAATGGTGTTTTACGTTGTTACACAATTTTGATTGTTTTAAAAATGTTGTTGTGTTATTGATAGGGTATTTTAAAGCTTTTTACACCCATTTACAGTTTCCAAGGTGCTTATAATACATTTAGGCTGTTATGTAGTTATTTCTGCAGTGTTGCTAGGGTGTTTTGATTGTTTTTAGAGTTTTGTTACATGGCCAATTCATTTTAAAGAGAATTTTAGGGTGTTTTTTTATGTTGTTACACAATTTCCAAGGGTTTTTGATTGTTTTAAAATGTTGTGTCATTGATGGGGTATTTTAAAGTGTTTTTACACCATTTTACAGTTCCCAAGGTGATTAGATTACATTTAGACTGTTGTTATATAGTTGCTAAGGTATTTTTGCAGTGTTGCTAGGGTGTTTTGATTGTTTTTAGAGTTTTGTTACATGGCCAATTCATTTTAAAGAGCATTTTAGGGTGTTTTTTATGTTGTTACACAGTTTCCAAGGTTTTTTGATTGTTTTAAAATGTTGTGTCATTGATGGGGTATTTTAAAGTGTTTTTACACCATTTTACAGTTCCCAAGGTGATTAGATTACATTTAGACTGTTGTTATATAGTTGCTAAGGTATTTTTGCAGTGTTGCTAGGGTGTTTTGATTGTTTTTAGAGTTTTGTTACATGGCCAATTCATTTTAAAGAGCATTTTAGGGTGTTTTTTATGTTGTTACAGTTTCCAAGGTTTTTTGATTGTTTTAAAATGTTGTGTCATTGATGGGGTATTTTAAAGTGTTTTTACACCATTTTACAGTTCCCAAGGTGATTAGATTATATTTAGACTGTTGTTATATAGTTGCTAAGGTATTTTTGCAGTGTTGCTAGGGTGTTTTGATTGTTTTTAGAGTTTTGTTACATGGCCAATTCATTTTAAAGAGTATTTTAGGGTGTTTTTTATGTTGTTACACAGTTTCCAAGGGTTTTTAATTGTTTTAAAATGTTGTTGTGTCATTGATATGGTATTTTAAAGTGTTTTTACACCATTTTACAGTTCCCAAGGTGATTAGATTACATTTAGAGTGTTGTTATATAGTTGCTAATTTATTTTTACAGTGTTGCTTGGAGTGTTTTTTTATATTGTTAATCAATTCCTAAGGTCTTTTGTTTGTTTTAGGTTGTTGGTACATGGCTGATACATTTTTAATATTGTTTCTACAGACTTCCAAAGGTGTTTTATGTTGTTACACAATTTCCAAGGTTATTGATTGTTTTAAAATGTTGTTGTGTCATTGATAGGGTATTTTAAAGTGTTTTTTACACCATTTTACAGTTCCCAAGGTGATTAGATTACATTTAGAGTGTTGTTATATAGTTGCTAAGATGTTTTTGCTGTGCTGCTAGGGTGTTTTTACATTGTTAATCAATTCCTAAGGTGTTTTGTTTGTTTTAGGTTGTTGGTACATGGCTGATACATTTTTAATATTGTATCTACAGACTTCCAATGGTGTTTTACGTTGTTACACAATTTCCAAGGTTATTGATTGTATTAAAAATGTTGTTGTGTTATTGATAGAGTATGTTAAAGTGTTTTACACCCATTTACAGTTTCCAAGGTGCTTATAATAAATTGAAACTTTTGTTATATAGTTGCTAAGGTATTTTTGCTGTGTTGCTAGGGTGTTTTTACGTTGTTAAACAGTTTCTAAGCTGTTTTGATTGTTTTTAGAGTTTTGTTACATGGCCAATACATTTTAAAGAGAATTTTAGGGTGTTTTTTTATGTTGTTACACAGTTTCCAATGGTTTTTGATTGTTTTAAAATGTTGTTGTGTCATTGATAGGGTATTTTAAAATGTTTTTACACCATTTTACAGTTCCCAAGGTGATTAGATTACATTTAGAATGTTGTTATATAGTTGCTAAGATGTTTTTGCTGTGCTGCTAGGGTGTTTTTACATTGTTAATCAATTCCTAAGGTGTTTTGTTTGTTTTAGGTTGTTGGTACATGGCTGATACGTTTTTAATATTGTTTCTACAGACTTCCAATGGTGTTTTACGTTGTTACACAATTTTGATTGTTTTAAAAATGGTGTTGTGTTATTGATAGGGTATTTTAAAGCGTTTTACACCCATTTACAGTTTCCAAGGTGCTTATAAAACATTTAGGCTGTTGTTATGTAGTTGCTAAGGTATTTTTGCAGTGTTGCTAGGGTGTTTTGGTTGTTTTTAGAGTTTTGTTACATGGCCAATACATTTTAAAGAGCATTTTAGGGTGTTTTTTTATGTTGTTACATAGTTATAAGCGTTTTTGATTGTTTTTAAATGTTGTTGTGTCATTGATAGGGTATTTTAAAGTGTTTTTACACCATTTTACAGTTCACAGGATGCTTGATTACATTTACAGTAGATTGTCATTGTTTTTAGGTTTTTAAATTGTTATATAGTTCCTTATAGTCTTGTTACATGGCTGATACACTATAATATTATGTCTAGAGTATTTCTAGGGTGTATTTACAATCTTACATTGTTTCCAAGGTTTATGGATTGTTTTAAAAATGTTTTTGTGCCATTTGTGGGCTATATTAAAGTGTTTTTGCACCATTTTACAGTTCTCACAGTGCTTGGATTACTTTAAGAATGTTATGTAGTTGCTAATTTATTTTTGTAGTGTTGCTATGGTGTTTTTACATTGTTAATCAGTTCCTAAGGTGTTTTGTTTGTTGTTAGGGTGTTGTTACATGGCTGATGCAGTTTTAATATTAATATTATGTATAGAGTATTTCTATGGTGTTTTTACATTGTTACACAGTTCCTATGGTTTTTTGATTGTTTTAAAAATGTTGTTGTGTCATTTGTGGGCTATATTAAAGTGTTTTGCACCATTTTACTGTTCCCAAGGTGATTAGATTTCATTGGGAACATTAATATGTTTTTGCAGTGTTGCTAGGTTGTTTTTGCATTGTTAATCAGTTCCTAAGGTGTTTTGTTTGTTTTTGGGCTGTTGTTACATGGCTGATAAATTTATAATATTAGGTCTAATATTATGTTACACAGTTTCCAAGGTTTTTTGATTGTTTTAAAATGTTGTTGAGTTATTGATAGGGTATTTGAAGTGTTTTTACACAATTTTACAGTTCCCACTGAACTTTTTTTTTAAATTGTTGTCATTTGTAGGGTGTGTTTTGATTATTTTCTACATTATTTTACAGTTCCCAAGATGCTTAGAACACTTTTAAAGAGTTATGTAGTTGCTAACATGTTTTTGTAATGTTTCTATGGTGTTTTTACATTGTTAAACGGTTCCTAAGGTGTGGTGGTAAAAATGTTCCTAAAATGTTTTGTTTGTTTTTAGTGTGTTGTCACATGGCTGATAGAGAATTTTTAGGGAGGTTGTTATGTTGTTGAACAATTTCCAATGTTTTTTGATTATTTTAAAAATGTTGTGTCATTAAAAGGGTATGTTGTTATGGGCCCAAGGTGCTTTGATTAGTTTTTGAGTGTTGTTAAATAGTTGCTAAGGTATTTTTGCAGTGTTGATAGGGTGTTTGGAGTGTTTTCACATTGTTATACAATTCCTATGGTTTTTGTTTTTTGTATTGTTTTAAGTGTTGTTACATGGTTGAATTTTATTTATTTATTTTTTTTGTTGAGTGTTTTTACTTTGTTACACTATGTTTTAGTGTTGTTATATAGTTGCTAATGTATTTTTGATGTGTTACCATAGTGTTTGGGTTGTTGCTATTGCTAGTTTGTTTTTACGTTGTTACAAAAAAAGTTCCCAAGGGAAAAAAGTTTTTGATTGTTTTAAAAATGTTGTCATTGGAACATGGAATCAACTTACAGGCAGAGGAATGCACTGTCTTTGACAGCTTGCAACAGTTTTTTTTTCTTTCCAATTGGCGTGTGGTATCAAATTCCATTAAAACAACTCTTCCACCAGTCTTTACTTAATTTTTCTTATCCAATAATTGTCACAGGGCATGAACAATATGTCGCCCAGTAAAAGTGAAGCTGCTGAACTTAAAAATGGAAACACCCAAAATTACATGAAACTCTGGAGGAAACGTGGGACTCAATGGCACTAATCGATCTATGTGCTATAACATGTAAAACGGGATCATGAAAGGAATTCAAAAAGCAGCTCAAATAGCAATTCAAAAAGCAGCTCATGTAAACACCTTAATCATATTGTTGTGTTATTCAGATTAAGGCAAATAATTTACTGATGTCCATGTACATGTCACAAGCCCCACCCCTAAAAAAGGTGTTCCCTGATTTTGATGTCGGCCTTTCCACAGGTTAGTAGTAAGCTAATGTAGTGTTAATTGCATAATGCAAATCTTAAATCCATGCTAATAAACAAATGATCAAAAGTAGTATAATAATACAATTCAATTCAAATATATCAAATATGAATTGATGTTTACTTTAAACTTGAATTATATACTTTAATCGGTTCAGGTATTGGTTCAGACACCGTTTTGAAAGTATTGATTTAGCACTGGTATCGAAATAACCCAAACAATACCCAACCCTAGTTAGGGACTGAGCACCGAAAGGGTGTGTAGGCCCTATTGCAATTTGCTCTGTTTCTTCTTCTTCTTCTTCTTCTTCTTCTTTGAAATGAATCGTGATTTTGAGGGTCTAAACATGCCCGAAAACTCATTAAACTTTGCACACGCTTCAGAAGTGGTGAAAATTTAGGTTTGTTATAGGTTTAAGAAGTGGGTGTGGCAAAATTACTCAACAGCGCCACCTATGCACATTAGACGGACTGGCCCCCAAGCTACGTTTCACGCACGAAAATTGGCACACACGTCAAACATGCCAAAACCTACAAAAAAAGTCTCTTGTAACGATATCTCAAACCCAACAGGAAGTCAGATATTTTTAACTTCCTGCGCCGAAAAAGTGCTGTTTTTGCCATTTCCAGGCGTTGTATTTCAACAACTTACTCCTAGGGATTTCATCCAATCAACACCAAAATGTGGGTTTTGTCATCTAAAGGCCTTGGCGATGTTAAATTGCGAAGATCTAGAGTTTTTGTCGATGGGCATGTCCGTGGCGGCCTTGCAAACTTTGACGATTCGCCACGAAACAGGAAGTTATTATAACTCAGGCATGCATTGTCCGATCTGCCTCAAAATTCACACGTTTAAAGAGTCCTGAGCTGAACACGTTTACATGCCGACAGGTAATGACATGTTTTACAGTGTACAAGCTTCCAGCAGCACCTCGAATCAAATATTTGATTGAAAGAGCCAAATAATTTGATTAGTGATGTCCATGTAAACAGAGTCACTGTCTTTCTCCCCTGCGTCTGTGTGTTTGTTTTGCCTCTGAAAATCAGACACTCCCATTCTTATGCAAATTTTTATGCACCTTCCCTCTTTCCCTCCTCCGACACTCCCCCTAAACAGAGCTGGACACGCCCACTTTCCTGACTTTTTCCAAAGTAGATGTGTGAAAACACCCTGCTGAAACAGGGGGGTTTCATGACCCTTTAACAATATCAATAATGCTGTTTCATTAGCAAACCTCTAAATAGAGTGCGAATGTGTTTTCAGTGTGTGCTTTTTTTAGTTCCTCTCCTTTACTGTTACACATTCTGCTCTTCTGTCCTTCCATATTTACTCATCTTTTTATCCAGATGTATAGTGATGCCATCAAAGTTTATGTTTATACTCTGTCTGAGATTGCTGACCTCAGAAATGAATATCATGGCTCTGTTGTTCAGGTAAAGGTCGGGTTATTTCCATCCAGTCTGACAGTCGCATACAGCGTCCTCTTTGCTGTCATTTACTACTTTATTTTATGTGGTATTTCAGAGTAAAGAGGGAGCACGTCAGGTCTCAGGCCTTGAAACCAGATGCCGAGAATACATTTAGAGAGCATTTTCTGCTCAGTCACTAAAGGTTAAAGAAAGAAATCACTCTTGCAGGAAGATGGAAATAGTGTGTATGCGTCTGTGTGTGTGTGGTCACTTTCAAATATAGCAGCGCATTACACATGAAGGAGCTGGCACTGATATCACGTGAATGCATGGATGTTGATTATTTCATGTTTGTTCTTATTTATTTAGCGCTTCTCTGAAGTACTGCGGATTCCTGGTAAATAATTTCTCAAGGCTTCATCGTTAGCTGTCATCTGAGTTTCTCAATGTAGTTTTCTTTCATTTCGCTTTAGATCAGAGTTGTGTTTTCTCTGTGCTTTAGCTTGAGGAAATGGCAACCCAAATAGGAATATCCAGTCACTATATGTTTGACTTAATGACATAAAATAGGGCCTAATGTCATACAAAGGTAATGTTTTACTCAAATTTGACTTTTTCTGTAAATTGAAAAACATATTTTGCGTTCATTAAGAAACAACCCATGTAGGGTTTTTGGATTTAGAGCTAATGGAGCATCACATGTGATTTAGTAATGTAATCATGCACTGGGATTATAGCCAGAGTTCAGTTTAAAAGACTACGATGGCATGTATTGGGTCTAAACTATGGGTTTTAAATCTTTGAGATGCAGTGGAGAGCTATTAAAAATGTAAAAGACAGCTGTATATTTTAATCTCTAAAGCCCAATTTATAATTTACATATTCTTATTCTTTATTTGAATATTTATATTTATTATACATGGATTAAATGAAACAAATGTAATTCCAGTTGATCATTCTATACATTATGTACACATTATTTTTTGTTTATCATAAAAGATGAATGTACAAGAAAAGATCAATTAAATGGACATGAAAAGGACATTTTTATATATTTTTATTTTATATTTATATTTGTTTATATTTAAATAATTACAACATATTATTAAGATGATTTATTTTGTAATTATTTTATTTATTTTTAGTATATACAGTCATGCCCAAAATTATTTATAACACTTGCAAATTTTGACAAACTTTTTATTTATTTGTTTATTTATCTGTCTGGGACACTGGAAAGCCTTCATGTTTTGTCTGCTCGCCATCTCTTGATTTTCCAGGGGCATGAATAGTTGTGGGCCTATATAAAATCTTTTATTTATCTAAATTATATTAAATTATTATTTATTTATCTATCTATCTGTCTGTCTGTCTGTCTGTCTGTCTGTCTGTCTGTCTGTCTGGGCCACTTGAAAACGTTCATGTTTTGTTTGCTCGCCTTCTCATTCATGCCCCTTGCAAATCAAGAGATGGCGAGCAGACAAAACATGAACGTTTTCCAGTGGCCCAGATAGATAGATAGATAGATAGATAAATAAATAAAACAAAATAAAATAAATAAATAATAATTTTATATAATTTAGATACAATATTTTATATAAGCCCACAATTATTCTAAATTATATTAAATTATTATTTATTTTTATTTATTTATTTATCTGTCTGGGCCACTGGAAAGCGTTCATGTTTTGTCTACTCGCCATCTCTTGATTTGCCAGGGGCATGAATAATTGTGGGCTTATGTAAAATCTTTTATTTATCTTAATTATATTAAATTATTATTTATTTATTTGTTTTTTATTTATTTTATTTTAATGTATTTTTATTGTTGTTTTTTTTTTTTACCAGAAATGACCCAGGCTTCTATAAAAAGATAATGATACGATGTACAATACGATGAATGATCCCTCCACAGATTCTCAATTGAATTAAAGTCAGGGCTCAGGCTGGGCCACTTCAAAATGTTCACGTTTTTGTCTGCTAACCATATCTTGATTTGCCAGGGGTATGAATAATTGTGGGCTTATATAAATATTGAATTATCTAAATTATATTAAATTATTATTATTATATAGTTTTCTTTTCTATTTATTTATTTATTTATTTTTACCAGAAATGACCCAGGCTTCTACAAAAAGATAACAATATGATGTACAAGAGGCATCACTGTGGAAAACACAAATTCCCTCCACAGAGTCTCAATTGCATTAAAGTCGGGACTCTGGCTGGGTCCATTGCAAAACATTCATATTTTCCAAAAAAAATAATAAATAAATTCCCTCTACAGATTCTCAATTGGATTAAAGTCAGGACTCTGGCTGGGCCATTGCAAAACGTTCATGTTTTCAAAAAAATAAATCCCTCTACAGATTCTCAATTGGATTAAAGTCAGGACTCTGGCTGGGCCATTGCAAAACGTTCATGTTTTCAAAAAAATAAATCCCTCTACAGATTCTCAATTGGATTAAAGTCAGGACTCTGGCTGGGCCACTGCAAAAAATTCATGTTTTTGTCTGCTAACCATCTCTTGATTTGCCAGGAGTATGAATAATTGTGAATCTAAATTATATAAAATTATTATATATTAATAATTAATTTATTTTTACCAGAAATGGCTTAGCCTTCTACAAAAAATATAATAACACAATGTACAAGAGGCATCAATTTGAAAAAAAAAAAAAAAAAAATTCCCTCCACAGATTCTCAACTGGATTAAAGTCAGGACTCTGGCCGGGCCACTTCATAACGCTCATGTTTTTGTCTGCTAACCATCTCTTGATTTGCTTGATTTTGATTTGATTTCAGGGGTATGAATAATTGTGGGCTTATATAAAATCTCTTTTCAAGGGCCACTTAGCACTTGTGGCCTATAAACACCAATTTGAAAACCTAGTTAAAACAACTAGTTGACTGATCAATCTTATGAAAGTTTATATATATATATATATAATTACAATTAAGCTAATGTAGGAAAATGCTAACTGGATTGCTAATTTTATGCTTGAACAGTTCCATGAGGCTTTTCTAGTGGATTTTCCAAATGCCCTGGGGAAAGTCGTTCCTTTATGCTTCATCTGAAAAAGTAATTATTTATCAGATCACAAATGTGAAATTGCAGCGATATTATGAGGATTTGACCTGCCTTTATCTTCAAGCGAAAATGAGCAGGAGTCTATTCATGCTAGCATGCTAATGGATGATGATCGCTATCATGCGTGCTTTCTGAACTCAATTAGCAGTGTGATTGTGTGATAAACTCTCATTAGCATTAAAGCTGGATGAGCGTGCAGATCATCCGGCGGGAGCTGCAGATTTACAGATACAGCTGTAGCATCAAGCTCCACACCAAGACACAAGTTCAGAAATCCAGCCGTTAATCAGAAAGAACAGGATTATTCCTCCTGAGATCATACGTTTGGCATGACTGACTTTGCATGAGTCAGAATTTCATACGATTATGTTTAAGGTGAAACACTGCAGGCTAAGACACAGTTCTGTTTCTTTTGCCTGTTAATTTAGCGATTTTTGGTTGTATTTGTAGTCTAATGTAAAGAAAACATTATACGTTACACACCTTTAAGTGTTTATTTTAACACTTTATCAGTTTGTGTCAGGATATTTCTATTGCTATACACAATTTTACAGGCTGCTTTCTCAAAACCAGTTTTTTTTTCTGACTATATGTCTGTCTGTCTCTTTGTCTGTCTGTGTGTCTGTCTGTCTGTCAGACTGACTATATATATATATATCTGACTGCCTCTTTCTCTGTCTGACTGACTGTATGTCTGACTGTCTCTTTGTCTGTCTGACTGTGTCTGACTGACTGTATGTCTGACTGTCTCTTTCTCTGTCTGTCTGTCTTTGTTGCACTGTCTAAGTGTTTCTCTGACTGTCTTTTTCCTCTGTATGTCTGTCTGTCTGTCTGTCTGTCTGTCTGTCTGTCTGTCTATCTGTCTTTCTGACTATATGTCTGACTATCTCTTTCTGTCTTTCTGATTGTCTCTGTCTGTCTGTTAGTCTCTCTGAATGACTATATCTGACTGTCTCTGTCTGACTGTCTATATGTCTGTCTCTTTCTCTGTCTTTCTGACTGTCTCTTTGTTGCACTGTCTAATTGTTTGTCTGACTGACTATATGTCTGACTGACACTTTGTCTGTCTGTCTGTCTGTCTGTCTGTCTGTCTGTCTGTCTGTCTGACTGACTGACTGACTGACTGACTATATATCTAACTGTCTGTCTGTCTGTCTGTCTGTCTGTCTGTCTGTCTGTCTGACTGACTATGTCTGACTGTCTCTTTCCCTGTATGTTTGATTGTCTGTCTCACTCTTGCTGACTGTCTCTGTCTGTTTGTCGGACTGACTTATCTTTTTCCCTGTCTATATTTCTGACTGTCTTTGTCTGACTATCTGTCTGACTGTCTCTCTGTCTGTCTGACTATCTCTGTCTCGCTCTGTATGTCTGTCTGCCTTGCTGACTATATGTCTGACTGTATTTGTCTGTGCGATTGTCTTTCTGTCTGTCTCTCTCACTGACTGTCTGTCTGTCTGTCTGTTTGTCTGTCTTGTTGACTTTCTGTCTGACTGTCTCTGTCTGTCTATCTTTCTTACTTACTGTCTCTGTCTGTCTTTCTGTCTGACTGACAATATGTGACTGTCTGTCTGTCTGTCTCTTACTGACTCTACCTGTCTGTTTGATTGTGTTTGTCTGTCTCTGACTGTGACTGTCTCTTTATGTCTCTGACTGATTGTCTCTCTCTCTCTCTCTCTCTCTCTGGCTATCTCTGTCTGTTTCTGGCTGTCTGACACATTCTGTCTGTCAGTCACTGACTGTCTGTCTGTCTGGCTGTCTGTCTGGCTGTCTGTCACTTCACTTCACTGACACAGACAGGCAGGCAGTGAGTGTGCAGTGGATGTGAACAGACAGACAGGCAGACTCCAGGTCTTCAGTGGTTCAGGGTTTCGTCTGTTCACTGCAGCAGAAAATTGTCTGTGATGAGGAGAGTGAAAACCAGGAATTTAGGAAAGGGAGAATGTGCTCTGCTGGAGGGATGAGGAGAGATGGGTGAAGAGCTGATGTTAAACTGACAGAAACACTCTCTCTGTTCTCACTGCACTCTTCACCCTTTCCTATTGAGTATAACTGATACGAGCACTGTCTGCTAAAGCAGGGCTTACTATATGAGTCTTGCTTCATTGGATAAGTGAACAAGTCCTGGAAACCAGTGACTACATTTGTGTAACTTTATTTCTTCTTTTTTTTTGTGGGTTTGGTTTAGTTTTAATACCTTTCTTCCTTCCTTCCTTCCTTCCTTCCTTCCTTCCTTCCTTCCTTCCTCTTTCTTCCTTCCTCTTTCTTCCTTCCTCTTTCTTTCTTTCTTTCTTTCTTTCTTTCTTTCTTTCTTTCTGTCTGTCTGTCTGTCTGTCTGTCTGTCTTTCTTTCTTTCTTTCTTTCTTTCTTTCTTTCTTTCTTTCTTTCTTTCTTTCTTTCTTTCTTTCTTTCTTTCTGTCTGTCTGTCTGTCTGTCTGTCTGTCTGTCTGTCTGTCTGTCTGTCTGTCTGTCTTTCTTTCTTTCTTTCTTTCTTTCTTTCTTTCTTTCTTTCTGTCTTTCTGTCTTTCTGTCTTTCTTTCTTTCTTTCTTTCTTTCTTTCTTTCTTTCTTTCCTTCTTCCTTCTTTCTGTCTGTCTGTCTGTCTTTCTTTCTTTCTTTCTTTCTTTCTTTCTTTCTTTCTTCTTTCTTTCTTTCTTTCTTTCTTTCTTTCTTTCTTTCCTTTACTTCCTTCCTTCTTACCTTCCTTTTTTCATTCATTTCTTTTTTCATTTGTTCGTTCCTTCCTTCTTTCCTCTTTCTTCCTTCCTCTTTCTTTCTTTCTTTCTTTCTTTCTTTCTTTCTTTCTTTCTTTCTTTCTTTCTTCCATCCTTCTTTCCTTTAATTTCTTTTTCTTCCTTCCCTTCCTTTCTTCCTTCCTTCCTTTCTTTTTCTTACCTTCTTTCTTACCTTCCTTTCTTCCTTCCTTCCTTCCTTCCTTCCTTCCTTTCTTCCTTCCTTCCTTCCTTTCATCCTTCCTTCCTTTCTTTTTCTTACCTTCTTTCTTACCTTCCTTTTTTCTTTCCATCCTTTTTCATTCCTTCCTTTTTTCATTCGTTCCTTCCTTTCTTTTATACATTTTCCTTTATTTTTCCTTCCTTCCTTCCTTTTTTCTTTCTTTCTTTCTTTCTTTCTTTCTTTCTTTCTTTCTTTCTTTCTTTCTTTCTTTCTTTCTTTCCTTTTTTTTCTTTCTTTTTTCTTTCTTTTTTTCTTTCTTTCTTTCTCTCTTTCTTTCTTTCTTTCTTTCTTTCTTTCTTTTTTTTTTCTTTCTCCCATTTGTTTTTCATTTGTTCTTTTTAGTTCTATATGTTTGTTAGTTTTTCTTGCTTCCTCCTGGCACATTATTTTTCATTTCTTATTTGTTTTTTTTTTAATCTTTTAATCTGTCACTCATTGTCCTATCATCCATTCATTTGTTTTAGGTTTTTATTTATTGATTTGATTTGATTTTTATGGGTTTGGTTTTAGTTAGTTTTAGTTAGACGTACTGTTAGAAGTGTACTGTTCTGTCGACTCTTTTCTGTTGCTTACAGAAAAAAAGCTGTGGAATCCCTTGAAATCCCCCAGAGGTCCTTAGCAACCGCATAGCAACTGCTCTGTCAACAGCATCTCTGCATGGGCAAACACCTCTCACGCCTCCTCTCAGAATAAGCAAAAATGGAGTTTGTGCATCATTATTACACATTGCCACGAATTTGAGTCTCTTCCATGTTGGCCGACGAGCTGTTTTGTCTGGCCTGTGTTCCCTGCGGATCCTCCAGCTCTGCTAACATGAGTTATCACTTTCCACATTTCAGACAGAAAGCAGGACTCTGTGAACAGGATGTAAAACATGTACGTACGTGTGTGTGTGTGTGAGAGAGAGAGAGAGAGAGAGAGAGACTGTCCTCGGTGTCGTCTGTAAATGCAGCATCAGCGCTGGCCAAATCTCTGGAAGTGGCAATCAGGCTTCTCACTAAAAGCCTCCGCCTGATTCTTAATTATTAATATTGGTTTCCTGTTCACGTCTCTCTTGTCCTGTCATCAGTGGCTGGAGTTCAGGACGGACGGAAGAGACCCAAGGTTGACCACTGACTGAGCATTTCAGAAGGGGGCGGCACAACAGATGCACCGCTCAGTGCTGCGCACATGTTGGAAGTCACGCACACTAGACGCGCACATTCAAATGTTGTTTAATATGAAACTATGCAGATGTCGCTTTGAACAGTGTCCTGACTCATAGCTGGCCGCCGTGGACTGCTGCTGACTGTCGGTGTGTGCGCCCTGAAAGAAATATATGCTTACAATACTAAAATGTGTGGCGCGGCGCCAATCGGCGCCATCCAGTGTTTGACCCCCTAAACCCTGGGTCTATGGTTTTCTTCTCTTTTTTCTCTATCTTTTTTCTGCCATCCATCCATCCTTCCTTCGTTCACTTCCTTCCTTCCTTTCTTCCTTCGTTCCTTCCTTCCTTTCTTCCTTCCTTCCTTCGTTCACTTTCTTCCTTTTACTTCCTTCATTCACTTTCTTCCTTCCTTCGTTCACTTTCTTCCTTCCTTCCTTTCTTCCTTCCTCCCTTCTTTCACTTCCTTCCTTCCTCCTTTAACTTTCTTCCTTCCTCCTTTTTCACTTCCTTCCTTCCTTCCTTCCTTCATTCATTCACTTCCTTTCTTTGTTCACTTCCTTCCTTCCTTTCTGTCTTTCCTTACTTCGTTCACTTCCTTCCTTCCTTTCTATTTCCTTCTTTTCCATCCATCCATCATCCATCCATCCTTCCTTCCTTCCTTCGTTCACTTTCTTCCTTCCTTCATATCCTTCCTTCCTTCCTCCCTCCTTTCACTTCCTTCCTTTTTTCAATTCAATTCAATTCACCTTTATTTGTATAGCGCTTATACAAATGTAGATTGTGTCAAAGCAGCTTCACATAAAAGGTCACAGTAAATAGGAACTGTGTATTTCAGTTTGTAGTGTTTAAGTTCAGTTCAGTTTAGCTCAGTTCAGTGTGGTTTAATAATCACTACTGAGAGTCCAAATATTGAAGGGCAAATCCAATGATGCGCAGCTCTACAGATCCCGAACCATGCAAGCTAGTGGCGACAGCGGAGAGGGAAAAAAAACTTCACTAAAGGCGGAAGTGAAGAAAAAAAACCTTGAGAGAAACCAGACTCAGTTGGGCACGACCATTTTAATTTCTCCGCTGGCCAAACGTCTTGTGCAGAGCTGCAGTCTCAGTGGCGGAGGCTGGAAGCTGGCCTCAGTGAAGACTCGTCTGTCTCTGGAGCGTCACAGGAATCAGTCTCATGTTCTCCACTCTTCCATGACCATCACAGTAGCTGCTCAGGATTCGGCCTGGTCCAGGATATGGAAACCTTGGGATCATCTCGTCGTTGGTCTTGGATCGAATCAGTGACTCTGCATAGTCTGAGGGCCTCGGGAAGAGTATCCCCAGGTGGAAATGGAGAATAAAGAAAATAATTAGCGTAGCTGTTGTTCATAGTTTATATCAACTAGATGCAGATCCTGTGTAGAAGCCCCCTAAGTGGTGCACTAAGTGTATGCTTCACTGAACAGATAGGACTTTAATCTAGTTTTGAATTGGGAGAGTGTGTCTAAGCCTCGGACGTTATCAGGAAGGCTATTCCAGAGTTTAGGAGCTATAAATGAGAAGGCTCGACCTCCTTTACTCGACTTTGCTATTCTAGGTAATACCAGAAGCCCTGAGTTTTGAAACCTTAAAGAGCGAGTTGGATTGTAGCGAGACAGAAGATTGGTTAGATAAACAGGAGCTCGATTATTTAAAGCTTTATATGTAAGAAGCAATATTTTAAATTCAATACGAAACTTAACAGGCAGCCAGTGTAAGGAGGATAAAATTGGGGTGATGTGATTAAATTTTCTAGACCTGGTAAGAACTCTGGCAGCTGCATTTTGTACTAGCTGAAGTTTGTTAATAGAGGATGCTGGGGAGCCAGCAAACAGTGCATTACAGTAGTCCAGCCTAGAAGTCATAAAAGCATGGACTAGCTTTTCTGCATCTGAGATGGATAGAATACTTCGTAACTTAGCAATATTTCTCAGATGAAAGAAAGCAGTTTTTGTGTTTTCTTCCTCCTTTAACTTCCTTCCTTCCTTCCTTCATTCACTTCCTTCCTTTCTTTGTTCACTTCCTTGCTTCCTTCCTTTCTGTCTTTCCTTCCTTCCATCCTTTCAATTTCCTTTTTTTCCATCCATCCATCATCCATCCTTCCTTCGTTCACTTTCTTCCTACCTTCGTTCACTTTTTTCCTTCCCTTCATTCCTTCTTCCTTCCTTCCTTTCTTCTTTCACTTCCTTCTTTCCATCCTTCCTTCCTTCCTTCGGTCTTTATTTTTTTTCTTCCTTTTTTCTTTTTTTTTTCTACCTTCCATCCCTCCTTCATTCTGTCCTTCCTCCTTATTTTTTCTTTCTTCCTTCCTTTCTCTTTCTTTCTTCCTTAATTTTTTCTTTTCCTTTTTTTCTTGTCTTTTTTCTGCGAGCCATCCCTCCTTCCTTTTTCTTTTTTGCTTCCTTTTTCTTTCTTTCTTTCTTTCTTTCTTTATTTCTTCTTTCTTTCTTTCTTTCTTTCTTTCTTTCTTTCTTTCTTTCTTTCTTTCTTTCTTTCTTTCTTTCTTTCCTTTTCCTTTACTTTTCCTTCCTTTCCTTTTCTTCCATTATTTCTCATCCTATTTCTTTCTTTCTTTCTTTCTTTCTTTCTTCTTTCTTTCTTTCTTTCTTTCTTTCTTTCTTTCTTTCTTTCTTTCTTTCTTTCTTTCTTTCTTTCTTTCTTTCTTTCTTTCTTTCTTTCTGTGTGTTTTGTTAGTTTTTTCTTGGTTATACCTGGTACACTTTTTATTCTTTTTCATTTGTTTGTTTGTTTATCTTCTAATCTTTCACTCATTGTCCTTTCTTTTGTTCAGTTGTTCTTTACGTTGCTCTTAAGTTTATCTTTTGGTTTGTTCTCTTGTTTCTTAATTATCTGTTTTTTTCTTAGTTCATTTATATGTTTGTCATACATGTTTTTAAATAAATAAATGAATAAACTCATATTATTATTTTTTATATTTTTATTGTTTTTCTGTATTTATTTATTGAGTTTTTCTTGTGTTTCCTCATTGTCTCTTTCTCTCTATACGTGTTTGCATGTCTCTCTTCTCAGTAGATCTGCTTTAGAGTGATTTGTGTGGGGAAAAGTGCTACTCAAATACATTTGAATGTAACTGCTTTAATTATGTATGAATCTGTACAGCACTGAGCAGCAGTTTTGGATAGACTGCTTCAGGATCTATTTATTATTTCTTCTGGAGTGTATTATGCCTGCAAACTACAACAGTTTGCATTGAACATTACAGTGTGAATGAGGCTTGTTTTCGTTTTATTTTATAGACATGCAAAATATGGACTTGCGAAACAAGCAAGCAATAAACTCCTGATAAAAAAAGAGTGAGTTTTGGTGGTTTGGCTATTTGCTGGGAAGGATGTTTAGATCGGATATTCTCGATCTGGAGATTTCTTCAATTAGATTTAAATGAACAGATGCTCTTTCAGCTGCTGCATGTTCACAGATTCTCAGTTTGGATTGAATCTTTGAGAAAGCATGTGCATAAATTCAGCAGTGATTAATACACAAGATGACTCTGTGTCCTAGAAGAGAACTGAGAACAGCACATGCGGAGGCCCACGGTCGCCACACATAATTAACATAATTATTCTGTCTTTATACAAAAGCTTCTGTTTTCACTGAGAGAAGACTTTGGAAGTAACTTTTTAATCAGTATTTTAAGCTATTTGTTTATTCATGCCAATTTAAGGTTGAAGATTTGAACAAAACCCTTATTTCTGCATCCTATTTTTATATTTTATTTTTGTATCTTTTGTATTGCCTGATAGGGTTTTTTAATATTTATTTATTTATTTATTTATTTATTTATTTATTTAGCAAGTATTACTATTTCAACTTATACTTGACGTATGTTTCAATCCTTTAATCTTAATTATTAAACTAAACTAAACTGAATTTAAATGGAAATTTCTATATTGTTTCTATCTATCTGTCTGTCTGTCTGTCTGTCTTTCTATCTATCTGTCTGTCTGTCTGTCTGTCTGTCTGTCTGAAATCAGCTTCCAGAAATGACTGGTTAAAAACATACTCTTTACAAAAATGAAGATCTGCACCTATATCAGCTTGATAACCAGTGCCTTAATTGACCAGAACCATCTTTCGGGACATTTTATTGCGAGTGTAATTAATTTTAACGGCTAACTAACTCATTTCTAACGGCTGGGACCTTCACTCAAAAGCAGGCGTGTGGCACACTTGGTTTGGCTTGATCAAGCACCTGCCTTTAGCATATTTGTAGATGTGCGCACACTGATGTTTTTCTTTCAAAATACTTTAACTGACACTAACAAAAACAACCTGGCATTTTGATGTCAGCAGGACTTTAATTGCCAAGGGCTGAAAATAAAGAGATAGGCTAGTTTTGTAAGTGTGTTCTGGTCTGCTGTTTGTGTTGTTCTCTCTGTTCGTCATTGATTCTCTGTGTCAGTGGTGTTACAGTGAAGAGGGTTTGAGGAATCGTTAAAGCGCGATTGGTTTGACCTCATATTGAGCAGCTCCAGCATTAGAGGATTGCTCTTTAACTGTGTTACATGGCGCTTGCTCTTCTGACGCTCTGATCAACAGATACACTGGAGAAGAGCTGCTTGTTGCTGAAATGAGAGCAGTTCATCAATGTTGAACAGTGACGTACGAGAGCACAGACACATTTATCAGCTTTTCACACGCACACAGCTGACAGTGCTGTTGATGTTCATTCAGAAAAATAGGGACTTTTGCTTTATTATTCTTTTATTTATGTTTTAATCAAATAAATAGCTAAATCCATTCAGAATAGGGGAATTACCAACCTACGTCACACATGACGTCACGCGGTTGCAATAGCAAACATGTCGTGTTGTGAGGTAGGATGCCAAAATCGAAACTCCAAAAATAGAAAACAACTTTTACCGTACACCACACTGCTTTTAATGCCAACCGCAGACGTCTTTGGCTAAAAGGCAGCTGAATGGAGTGAGGACCTAATTAAAAATGCTGGACTCTGCTGTTCTCATTTAATATCAGGTTAGTTCATGCTATGCTGAATCATACATGTTACTTGTTTTTGATTGCAGCAATGATTTCAGCAAAAAAAAATATATGGTGAATTAAACTGCGGACACTGAATGCTCAGAATGAAATGTAAAAATCGAAGTTCCAGCCTCCGGCGCCTTGATTGCAGCTCTGCACAAGACGTTTGGCCAGTGGAGAAATGGTTGAAGTTTTTTCCTCGCCGCTGTCGCCACTGACTTGCGTGGTTTGGGATCTGTAGAGCTGCGCATTGATGGATTACTCTTCAGTGTTTGGACTCTCAGTAGTAATTATTAAACCACACTGAACTGAGCTAAACTGAACTTAAACTCTGAAAACTGAACTACACTGTTTCAATCTTTTATGTGAAGCTGCTTTGACACAATCTACATTGTAAAAGCGCTATATAAATAAAGGTGAATTGAATTGAATTGAATTGAATACCCTGCCGTTCAGGTGCAGTTCGGTGTCAGAATTCTGTTGTTTTGCTTGTTGATGATTACCCAGGCCTTATAGCTCTGTCCTTTTTCCTTGTCTTTGGCTAGACAGAACCTCGGTTTTTAGCACTACTTAATTTTGAATCTGTTAACCATGTAACATTATTTCTTGCACATGACCACACAGAACAAAATTGTTGGCATTCAAAGACTTAGAGATCTTTAACTTCTCTCTTGTAAAAACACTTGTAGTTTCAATGAGATGGTTGTATATTTGGGGCTGGATGCCTTATCCAATATCCATTGGGAGGTTGCTATCGCAAATGGACCTGTCAGATGAACGCCGCTCACTTTAACGTTAATTGTGCCAAATAACTGTGCTTATCACTGGGTGACGAGCTGTTATAATACACTGAAAGCATTATGTAATTAATATATATAATATGTAATCAATAGAACTTCTCTCTAATACAACACAAACTCTGTACCCCATCGGACATCATTCCCTCGCTGTAAATGCTAGCGCTCCCTGTTTTTTTTCTGCAACCTCGCTGCTCGTGCATCCTGAATGTTTACAAACCGGTAATTCGTCTATAATGAAGATCTTTCAGTAACACTTTGAATCAATGGTCCATTAGTTGATGTTGTTTGATGTACAGTAGTCAACCTCTGAAGTGGATCAAACCTTTCATCAAAGTCGTCCTAAAACTATACAACAACACTCGTTCTCATCTTGGGAACTCTTTTGATCTACTTCTAATGTTGACCACTGTATTCACTTCCATGAACTAACAATTAGTAATTCAGTACATTTATTATGGTATTTATTCATCTTCTTGTTAAAGATAGTTATTTATTCTTTAACTTTTTCCTCAGCTTAGTCTCTATTTCAGAGGTCACCACAGCGGAGTGAACCGCCAACTATTCCAGCATATGTTTTAAACAGCGGATGCCCTTCCAGTCACAACCCAGTACTGGGAAACACCCATACACACTCGCATTCACTCACATACACACCCACACACACACATATACACAATTTTGTTTACCCAATCCCCATATAGCACATGTGTTAGGACTTGTGTGGGAAACTGAAGCACCTGGAGCAGGGCTCGAAATGAACTTTTATTCTTGGTAGCACCGGTGCTCCTAACTTAAAAAATGTAGGCGCACTAGACAAAATTTAGTCGCACACACCAAAAATTATGAGCACCGTTACTATACGTTTTACAGTAACAGATTTATTGGATTTGAAATCAACATTAATGACAAACAAACTAACAAATAAAATTCTGCAAGCGCCCACCGGCCCTACACGCACTGTTTGACGTTAATAAGATGCACAAAGTTAATGATAATAGCTGTGCTGTTCTCACGGGTGGTGTCTGATATTGCACAGATGATATTGACATGTATCTTATTATTTGCATATGTCATCTTAATAACAATAACAATCTTTTCAGGAGCTGCAATATTAGTTTCATCTCAGTGAATGCGAGCCCTTTTGCGATGGTAAACGTGGTGCCAGTCGCACGATTGACAACATCGTAACGATTGAATGGAGGATTAAATAATGTTAGAACATCTCGTGCTTAGTGTGTAGATGTGGCAAACGTCTTACGTTTCCTGGAGACTCCGTCCCACCGGTTTTATGGTGAATGCTTTAGTAATTTTCATAGCGGACTTTAACCACTTTAAGTCTTTAATCCACTCTTCATAAAGTGTTCAGGAATATATAGGAATTAACCTGTATATGTTTACAGTAATACAGAAAAAATATGGTTATGTAATAACATCATAGTGGTGTATTTTGAATCTTGGTGTGATTCTGGAGTCAGATCTGAGCTTCAGTAGTCACTTCAAAGCCAACCAGCATACTATCATCTCAAAAACATTGCAAGAATTAGATGCTGTGTTTACAGTGAGAACTTAGAGAAAGTTGTTCATGTTTTTATCAGCAGCAGAGTGGATTACTGACAACTGTTTTAACCATTCCTGAGGGCTGCGTTTGGTGTTTTTAGTTGCAAAGACGTATAATGCGTGAATGTCTCCTAAATCCGCGCATGTGGTGAACATTTTGATGTGAAAACTGGTCGCACGGCAACAAATTTATGCACTCGCACAAATGCTCCCCAATATCGGGCGCATATGCGAAAAAACGGTCGCAGTTTTGAGCCCTACGGAGGAAACCCAAGCCAGCACGAGGAGAACATGTAAACTCCCACCGAAAAGCTGGGACTCGAACCAGCTACCTCCTTGCTGGGTTGTGGCTGGATGGATATGCGCTGTGTAGAACATATGCTGGATAAGTTGGTGGTTCATTCCGCTGTGGCGACTCCTGATGAATAAGGGCTAAGCCGAAGGAAAATGAATGAATGAGCATTTTAGCAAGTTACTGATAATCAATTATGTAGTTGCTTTGTTTTTAGGATGTTTTATATTTTCAAGCACAGTACATCATGGAAGATAATATTTCTTTAAATATTTATATATATTTTAAATGTAATTAATCTGACATTCACATAATCAAAAAAGAATTGATGTCATGAATCGAATGTGCCTGAATTGTGACAGATGAACCACATTTTGAAGCCTTTTTTAACGCCTGATTATTAAGTCATTTGAGTTTAAAATTAGAATAGCC
>NC_079446.1:45601951-45625036 GCF_903798145.1 Danio aesculapii | reverse complement strand
GAATAGCCTAATTGTTTTTTTTTTTGACAAAATAGCAAATTATGCAGATGCATCAGAATTGATCAATATATTGATTCTGCACAAGTTAAAGCGCTAGTTGTAGATTTTCTGAGTGTGAGTTTTGGTGTGAATCAGATGTTTCTCAGACTGACAGATGCTGAAGGACCTGAAAACATCTGCTGTTCATCTCTATCAGTGTGTATCGCTGATCCTGCCCTACTGAAACACACACACACACACACACACACACACACACACACACACACACACACACACACACACTCTGTTCTCTCCTGTTAGATTGTTATACTGAAGACACAGCAGAAGAAATGTCACATTCTGTGCAGTTTTTAGTAAAAGCAGGCAACATTTATTCAGCAAGGATGCGTTAATTAAATGTGACAGTAAGAGGGAGATGGAAATGATATTTTGCAAAACAACACGTTTTGTATGTGAGGAAAATATTCCCAAAGCTGAGAGTAATGTTTTGTACAGTCATGCAGAAAACATGACTGTTGTTTGGGATGTGTCATTTAATATTATCATCGATGTTTATATTTTGTTTTGTATGAAAACGGCATTATTTAGACTGTGCACTTATTTAAACATCTTTTGTAAATAAAAGTGTTTAGTAAGGGTTGCACCGTTTACCGATACTTCGGTAGCACTGCAATACTAAGGCTTCAAAATACTGACGGCGCCACTGTAGTTTGTAAACAGTAGTATCATCATGAATTAATTATTACAATATGTTGCATGTGAAAAAGTCACTAAAATGCTCAAACGTTTGTGCCAGCAAATAATCAATAGACCACTTTATTTTACTTTCATATTAACTGTCTGCATATGGGTCATAGTTTGCTGCAGTCATGAGAGGTCATATGCTGTGATCAATTATTTATTATTATTATTATTATTATTATTGCAATAACAACAAAAGAGTCACAGTATATTAAAAAAAGCAGAGAAAGTCTGTACAAATAATACATTTTTGATAATAAGGAAATTGAATTAAAATATTATGACATGAAATATAGTATTTTGTACTGTAGATTTATGATTCAAGACAATATTGTGATACAGCTGGTATAGTATCGTGGGCTGAATTGATGGTATTGTGACAACCCTAATATATATATATATATATATATATATATATATATATATATATATGTATATATGTATATGTATATATATATATATATATATATATATATGTATATGTATATATATATATATATATATATATATATATATATATATATATATATATATATATATATATGTATATATATATACACACACATACATACATACATACATACATACATACACACACAGTTTAGGTCAGAATTATTAGCCCCCCTTTGATTTTTTTTTTTCTTTTTTAAATATTTCCCAAATGATGTTTAACAGAGCAAGGAAGTTTTCAAAGTATGTCTGATAATATTTTTTCTTCTGGAGAAAGTCTTATTTGTTTTATTTTGGCTAGAATAAAAGCAGCTTTTAATTTTTTAAAAAACAAGGTCAAAATTATTAGCCCCTTTAAGCTATATTTTTTCGATAGCCTACAGAACAAACCATCGTTATACTTGACTAAATATCCTAACCTGGCTAGTTAACCTAATTAACCTAGTTAAGCCTTTAAATGTCACTTTAAGCTGTATAGAAGTGTCTTGAAGAATATCTAGTCAAATATTATTTACTGTCATCATGGCAAAGATAAAATAAATCAGTTATTAGAGATGAGTTATTAAAACTATTATGTTTAGAAATGTGTTGAGGAAATCTGCTCTCAGTTAAACAGACCCATAGTGTACCCATCTTAATCTAATAATTGTAGTCTGGGTCGGCAACAAAAGCCTTCTTTCAAAATCTGCAAACTTTTGAATGATGTGTAAATGTACTGTTTTATTGGCTCAAACTGCTTCACTTTTACTTACAGTTGGCTTAGACTTTATAGTTGTTCTGCATATTAAACTGAGATGGAAGTGATATGACACACACACACACACACACACACACACACACTTCGTCTCAGTAAAATATCCTCAATATGCCTTCCAGGAGAAGATGTTAAGCGCTGATTTGTGTTATAATATCAGACGCGATGCTGAGCAATCTGTCATTCTGACATGAAATGTGTTTTTGACTGTAGAATAGAAGCATTCAATCAATGAAACACACTGTAGGTTAGGAGATATGCAGAATTCTTCAGGTTCTCATCTTTGTGGAGAGTTTCATACTCTGTGTCATTTACACTGTTAGTAATGAAAGTATACAGTGCTTCCCACACATAGACTTTACTTGGGTGGGCCGCCCAGGTATATTAACGGACGCCCAAGTATATTTGACACATTTTTTTAACTATTATTATCATCCTTTCACACTTTGTGTATCAGCCCAATATAACCAAACATCCGTGACCGATTATCTTCTCTCATTTACCCAATTCTTTCTATGTGTCGTACCTGTCAGCACTCCCACAGATAGTCTCACGTGCTTTGCAGACCCACAGAGACCCCTTTTTGGGACTTCGTCCTGCCTGGGTGTCTAAATCTCCTAAAAGGTCCGTTATTCAACTTGCTTCACAGGTGACAGCGTGCACAGCCACGAGACTGAGAGAAAAAGTCAATAATAGATTCTTTAATAAGCGATTCAGAAAGCTTTACTGTATGCTCGGAGAGGACGAAATGACGGGTCTAAACTGGCTGCAGAAGATATGTACACCATCAGTAATGTTTAATCAACACGTTTAACTTATTTAAATAATCTACACGTTTCAATCTTGTAATTCTGATCATTTTTAGAGATATTGTCTGTTATTCCATTTTTTCTTATTTATTTTTTATTTGCTGATTATTTAATTAATTCATTGACGTTGATATATTACAGAAGCTATTTTAAATACATATCTAAAATGCTTTGACATTCAAGTTTGCTTTGAACTTGAAAGAGAGAGAGAGAGGAGCAGAGTTTACCCTGCAGTGTGTGCACATGGCTCCTGAATAGCATAAAAGAGAAACAGTGGATTTATTTTTGATTATTTTTTAACAGTCTTCTTTTTTTACCTTTGAAGGGCACCTATGGTAAAAAATCTACTTTTCAAGCTGTTTGGACAGACATACTGTATGTGCATGTATGGTGTATAGACCATCATATTGGGGTGATATAAACACACCCAGTGCTTTTTTTTTTTTTTCAATTTAACAACATAAAAAACAGGTGGACCTAATTGGAGCTGTTTTCAAATCGACCGCTACTTGACGTAGGAGAGCGGTCCCCCCGCCCACCATATTGATTGACAGGCGTGTCATCATATCCTCAGTTTGTTGATTCACGTCCGCCATTTTCAGCGTGAGTCGAAGCAATATCACTTAAAGGAACATGCCTAGCTCTATTTTTAGATGCAAGGCTCATTGGGCTCAACACAAGATCAATATTCTCCACATTATCGCTCTAATCGGAATTATTGGTTGTATCTTTAGGTAGGTTTGCAAACATGTGTACTTCTCATTGAGTCTACCTTATACTTCCGCCGTTTGCATTTCTCGCGATCCCAGAAGCTCCCTGTGATCTTAACTAGCATGCGTTTTAGAATTCTAAACATCGGTTTCTATCAGGGTACACTCAAGTCGACAGGTGGGCGCCGCGGACCGCTGCAGAAACCTATGTTTAGAATTCAAAAATGCGTGGCGCGACGATTCGGGTCACTTCATGTATCTGCCGCGCCACAGAGAGTGTCTGGTGTGCCGTGTCACGGCTTCGAGCGGCGTATCCGGTGCCTTAGTCAAAAGTTAATTCAGTGTGCGTGGTTATTAGTTTCTGTGTACAAGCTCGGCACTTGAAACTAGCACACAGTTGGCTGTAAAACTGTACAAAGACACAAATGATTTTGTACTCTGCTTGGTCTGTGTCAGAGTCGTACATGTACGACTGAATGGTGATCCTATCTCTCCTTCTCCGTCTGCCTGTCAGACTCTTGCAAACGCAGAGCGGGTGAGCTCATGGCCCCGCCCCCTTGTTACGTTGGCAGGAAGCCGAAACTAATTTACATGTGAAGCAACACACCCCTAAATCAGCGAACTGTGGACACGCCCCCAACATGACACTTTTTAACACATTATAATAAAACAATCTGAACTGTGTTTTAAACTGAAGCTAAACTGGCACACTCAGAAGAACCATAATATTATTATTAAATCATAAAAAAGAGGTAAACTATGTGCCCTTTAACTTATTAAAAAGAAACGGTGAATAACAATGTCATAATAAATACAATTATTGTTAAAAATGTAATTATTTTGTTTGTCGCATATAGTTAACAGTTTGTGATGTGGGTAAATGGTGTGTTTCAATCTGGCTACCACCGCTACCAAGTCTATTTCAAACCTGTGGGAAACAATGGTATTTATTAGTACAGTTCAAATGATTTGCTTAAACGGACAGGAATTAACCTGTATATATTTACAGTCATATAGAAAAATATGGTTATGTAATATCATTATAGTGGTGTATTTTGAATCTTAGTGAGATTCTAGAGTCAGATCTGAGTTTCAATAGTCATATCAAAGCAGTTAGTAAATCAGCATACTATCATCTCAAAAACATTGCAAGAATTAGATGCTTTGTTTCCAGTGAGGACTTAGAGAAACTTGTTCATGCTTTTATCAGCAACAGAGTGGATTACTGTAATGGACTCCCTCACTGGCCTTCTCAAAAAGACAGTTGCAGCTCATCCAGAACGCTGCGGCCAGGATTCTGACCAGAACCAGAAAATCAGAGCACATCACACCTGTCCTCAGGTCTTTACTCTGGCTTCCAGTTACATTCAGAATAGATTTTAAAGTATTACTACTTGTCTATAAATCACTAAATGACCTAGGACCTCAATACATTACAAATATATCCGAGTAATAATAGATAACTCGGATCTAAACTAGAAATTCCAAGAGTTCAGTCAAAGCAGGGTGAATGCGCCTTTAGCTACTAACATCGCCCCCTCGCTGCTGGAATCAGCTTCCAGAAATGATCAGATGTGCTCCAACATTAGGCACATTCAAATCAAGACTGAAAACACATCTGTTTAGCTGTGCCTTTACTGAATGAGCACTCTGTTTTTAATGATTTTATCCTTTGTTGTTTTATTTTCTTATACTTGTCTCCTTTATTCCTGTTTATGTAAAGCATGTTGAATTACTTTAAGGCAACATATTGCAGCAGAACTGTGATTATGGTTTGTCGTCAGTGACTTTTACTGATGTCTCCAGCTCATTATAAGCAGATTGAATGTGTCTGTACAATGAAAGCAGATCAGACTCGCAGTGTTTATCAGAAAGTCATTCAGCTCGGCTCCAGATTAAAGCTCCATTAATGAGACTTCAGATGCGTTTACACAGCTGGACGTACTGCTGAAATCCAGAAGCGATAATGACTTGTCAAACACAGACCGCCATATGCTGGATATTAATAAATCACAAATGTCTGATCTTCCTCAGATGGTGACTTTAACACTTGATATGGGTTTTTCTCAAGTGTCGCTACATAATAATATTGAACGATAGATTTAACATCTTTGTGAAAACAGAAGTGCTTCATTATACAAACACTGTTTCATTTCCTGATACATAATCCTGGGCTTGTGTTTATGAGGCCTAATGGTTTATTTATTGCCTTTTATTTTGATTTATTTTATTTATATTTTAGTGGTATTTATTATTTAAAAGACAACATTTTAATCCTATTATAACCCTATTATTATATGTAATTAATAATCATTTAAGTTCAGTTTCCTTATGCATTTTCCTTTACGTATGCATGTTCTTTAGAAGAAATGTCTGTCTTTGTTAATTTATTTAGTTTTCATTAAAAAGACATTAATTAAATGGCGACATTTGCTCAGTTAGCTGTTTTTAAACCTAATATAATATTAACTTAATGTATTTCCTCAACTTATGCATGTCCTTTAAAGTTTATTTATTTGTTTGTTTGTTTGTTTGTTTATTTATTTATTTATTTATTTATTTGTTTATTTATTTAGTGTATAACCTGAAGTAAATACACATTTCACTTGAAGCAATTTATGTTACTTTGTTAATATTATTGTAATATTATAGTGCTTGTTATATTATTCATATTATTGTTATTTATTAATTGCGTTTATATTGTTCTTTAAAAAATTTATTTATTGACATTGATTATTAGTCAAATAAAAGTATTTGGCTATTTTTTACCTTATTATAATATTTTAATAATTATTGTCATTAATTTAACTTTCCTCAATTTTTCCTCAACTTATGCATGTCCTTAAAAATATATTTCACTTATAGCAATTAAATTAGATTGCTTTGTAAATATTAGTGTAATATTTGCTATATATTATATTATTATTTATTTATTTATTTGTTGTTGTTGTTGTTGTTGTTATTATTATTTTTATTATTTATTTTTTATTCATAAACATTAATTAAATTACGTTTTCAAATTTGTTATTTTAATTCTTATTGTATTATTAATTTATTATATAACTTCAGTTAAAGTATTTCCCTAAACTTATGCATGTTTTAAAAAATAATTTATGTATTTATTTATTTTGTGCATAACCTTAAATAAATATACATTTCACTTGAAGCAATTTAATTATGTTACTTTGTAAATATTATTGTAATATTATTGTACTTGTATCATTATTATTATTATTATTATTATTATTATTATTATTATTATTATTATTTAATAATGCCATTTATGAGTCCAGTTTCTTAATGTGTTTTCCTTATGCAAATTATGCATGTTCTTTAAAATATATTTATTTATTTCATTTTTTTATGTATAAACTGAAACAAATATACACGTCACTCTTAGCAATTTAATCATATCCTTTGTAAATATTAGAATATTGTATAATTGCTATTTATTTATAAATTTATTGTTGTTTTCGCTGTTATTATTTATTACTTTATTAATAAACATTAATTAAATGACAACATTTGCTAATTTGCTATTTTTAGTCTTATTAAATTATTAATTTATTATATAACTTCAGTTAATGTATTTGCCTCAACTTATGCATGTTCTTTAAATTTATTTATTTATTTATTTATTTATTATTTATTTATTTATTTATTTATTTATTATAATTATTGGTCCAATTTCTTAATGCATTTTTCTCAACTTATGCATGTTCTTCAAAAATATTTATTTATTGTTGGCATTAATTAATTAAATTCTTAACCTTGTTATAATAGTAATAATTAATGTCATTTATTGAACTTACTTTGTTTTCCTCAACTTATGTATGTGTCAAATAATTAATAATGTATTTATTTATTAATTTATTTGTAACCTGAAATGTACATTTCACTTGTAGCAATTTAATTATATTGCTTTGCAAATACTATTGTAATGTTATAGTGATTATTATAATATTATTTTTATTGACTAATGTGATTTATAGAAGTCCAGTTTCTTAATGCATTTTACACCTTTTTTTTTCTTTAAACAATATTTGTTTGTTTGCTTATTTAATTTTTGGTTGCTTTATTTTATATATACTGTAACCTGAAATAAATGCACATTTCAATTGTAGCAATTTAATTATATTGCTTTGTAACTATTGACATCCTTTCAGCTTTACAGATATTCACATTTTTTTCATTGAAAAACTTAAATAATTTGAATAATTTGATTGCAAAATAAAAGAATACACATCACAATATCAAATACATGACGAATACATGAACACAATATCAAATACATGTGATTTTAAGCAATCACTACATATTTATTGTGTCTTATTTTGTATTATAAGACACTATTGTTTACTAATAGCAAAGGTTTATATTGCAAAGTGTACATTTTAGCACTCAAAATACCATTACAGACTTTAAGGCATTTTAATTAGTCATGCAGTATATATTTATTGTGTCTATTTATTTATTGTGCTGTGAGATCTTTTTATCACCAATAGCAAAGGTTTATATTACAAAACTGACCATTTTAGCACTCACAATGACAATACAGACCTTTAAAACCCACCACTTTGAATGGTGTATCCTCCATTTGATTGCAGAAAGATGTTTTGCTGTGATTTGCATCGATTAATTTTCCTCTCTCTCATCTTCAACACTGACACAGTTAGTTATATCTAAAGATGTCTTGTTCTCTCTAATAGTTCATTAGCGGTGGGCTTTATTGAACGGAGTGTCTTTAAGTGTGTAATATCCTGTAATGTGGTCTCAGTGTGCCGAGTTAAAGAGCTGTGATTAACTTTATCATCTGTAGTTTATGTCCTTTCTGGAATTACATTATTCTGAGTGCAACTGTCTGTGTTTATGACTCCTTTTCTATATTATCTACAAACTCAGACTCAACTAATTCTTGTTTAATTATAATCATATTATGGCAGTGGTCTCTTTTATGTGGAATTAAATCTGATTATTGTCTTATTTCAGAGTCTTCCTGCGAGCCATCAATCAATACGCCGCCGTTCTCAGCAAGAAGTTCCTGGATCAAACCAACTTTGAGCTGCAGGTGAGGTTGAAAATTTAATTAATGCATTTAATAGAAAGGGATTTCAGTTCCAGTTCACTGCCATTGTGCTGCATCTCATTTTGTCAACATGAAGGATAAGCTTCTGGGGCTCGTTCTTTGTACCTGGATTACTCATTTAGCTGGATTTGGTTATTAATGATTTGACACCATCTAGGACTGTTTCATACTTCAAAACTCATCTGAGAGTTTTCATAGCAACAGGTCTGGAAGCTCCAACCAGCTCAGGGGTCAAGTCTAGAACAATAATTAATATTTTTACGGTATTGTGATGGTTGAGTTTAGGGTTGGGGTGGGGTAGACAGAGGCGCCGCTAGGGGGGGTTGGGGGGGGGGGGGTGGCGGCTTAGGAAGATTCTAATGGCCCATAGAGGGCCCCAGAGACATTATCAAGAACCCGCGCCAATTCCCACAACCCACCCCCGGTCTACACTGTTGGCCACAATAACAACCCCACCCCCCCGCTGTTAACTTTCAGCCGTGAAACCAACTCCCCCCACACCCGGCTCATAAATTTCTGCTGCGATACCAACTACCTCACACCCTCCCACCCCGCTCTTAACTTTCAGCCGCGAAAACTCATCATATTTTCATGGATAATTAAATATTAATCAGATGATGTCATTATGCTGCTGTATCATCAGCCAATCGCCGCATTGCTGATCGTGATTTCGAGGATCGATAGATCTGTCTTTCACAACACAATTAGTGATCCCAGATCAGTTCATCCAGACATTTTCATCTGGTCTCAACTTGTTTGAAGAATCAAATTAGCCAGAGATCAGTTATCATGATTAAGATGAGTCTCGGCATTGATCCCGTGCACCAGATTGAACACCCGCCGGTGACCTACTAACACCTGCAACTTCTCCACAATGGATGTCCAGCCTCCGTTGCCTCTGGAGCTCTGCACAAGAAGTTTGACCAGAGGAGAAATGGTCGTGCCATTTCTGACACTGTTTCAGTTTACTAGAACGTCTGTGTTTAGCTGCTTTGACACAATCTACATTGTAAAAAAGATTAATTAAAGGGCACCTATGGTGAAAAATCTACTTTTCAAGCTGTTTGGACAGACATGTGTGTTGGTATAGTGTATAAACTGTCATATTGGGGTGAAATAAACACACCCAGTCCTTTTTTTTTTTTTCAATTTAACAACATAAAAATGGTGGACCATTTGGAGCGGTTTTCAGATCGACCGCAACTTTACGTAGGAGTGCGGTCCCCCCGCCCACCAATATTGATTGACAGTTTGTTGTTTCACGTCCGCCATTTTCAGCATGTGAGTCAAAGCGATGTCACCAAAGAAACACCCTTGCTCTGTTTTTAGATGTAAGACTCATTGGGCTCAACACAAGATCAACATTCACCACATGATCGCTCTCATCGGCGCCATTATTTGTAACTTTAGGTGGGTTTGCCAACATGTGTACTTTTCATTGCGTCTTCCTTAAACTTCAGCCGTTTGCATTTCCCGCGGTCACAGAAGCTCCTTGTCATTTTAACTAGGTGCAGCTGGAAAGTGCGAGCGCGTTGCCTCACGTGCGAGTCCCTCCATTGGAAATAACGAATTTGCCTTAAGCAGGTTGCACACTCTGTGATGCGCAGCGTCGCGCCACGCAGCGCCATGCATTTTAGAATTCTAAACATAGGTTTAGCAAGTCGCCGGCTGTCCGCGGCTCCCAGCCATGACTCAGGACACAGTTCATATTTCTGCTGCACCACAGAGTGCCATCTGAATAGTTTAATTTTAAATAACATGCGAATGTGCGCGTCTGATGTGCCGTGTCGCTGCTCTGATTGACGCATCTGATGTGCCCTTTAGTTATAGCCTTAGTCAAAGTTAATTCAGTGTGCGTGGTTAGTAGTCTTGGTGTGCAAGGCCGGAACTTTAAACCAGCACACAGTTGGCTGTAAAACTATACAAAGACACAAATAATTTTACTGGGGCATTAGGACCCACTCGGACCACAGATTGGCGCCCCTCGCTGGTCTCAGTAACACCACTTCCAACAGCAACCTAGTTTTCCCATGTGGTCCCCCATACAGACCAGGCTCAGCCCTGCTTAGCCTGAGCCTAACTTTATGTGAGTCACAGACACATTTTAACAGCTAATATGCCAGTGAATTTCTGCTTCGCAAAAGTTGCAGACACCTTTTCAATATCAAAATGCTTTGTTGATGCAAAATTACGCCACAGGATTAAGAATTTTAAATGCTACACTAAATAACTTCTCCTCTAAAAAGTCTAACTAAATGAAGTGCTAAATACTCTAAACCTGCAGCCCATAACAAATGTGGAAAGATATTGCGTATCATATTTACATAGATAATTAAATATTAATTTTTTAACTAGCACTCTGACACATTGTGGCACATTAGGAATATTGATTCCTCAACAGTACTCTCTACTTGGTCTGTGTCTGAGTTGTACATGTACGGCTGAATGCTGGTCCTCTCTCTCTCATGTTGCTTCTCTCTGTCTTCCTGTCTGTTGCCACACACAAAGCGAGGAAGCTCTTGGCTCCGCCCCCTTGTTAAGTTGGATGGGAAGTCGAAACTAATGTTCATGTGAAGCAACACAGCCCTAAAACAACAACCTGTGTACACCCCCATCCCCCAAATGACACTTAATAATAAAAAATCTGAATTGTGTTTTGAACTGAACCTAAACTGACACACTCAGAAGAACCATAATATTAATATTAAATCTTAAAAAAGGGGGTAAACTAGGTGCCCTTTAAAAGATCCAGGATCTGTCAAATCATCTTAGATTGTTTAACCCCTGCATGGGGTCAAAGACTGCGGATACGCACTTTGACACATCTTCTCCTCATAACGCCAAAAAGAACTTAAATTACACTTCAGTTTTGATCGTACAGATAAGATCAATACATCAATCGAATCTGTTAGGTGTCTAGTTTTTATTGTGTACACTCACAATGACAACAAACGTGTGTGATTTTGCAAAATAAGGATAATAAACAGTGCATTCTCTCTCCGCGAACTGTTTTTAGAAACGCCTCAGTAAAATGCACTGAAACTCCGAAAAAACAAAACACACAGACATAAGACACACATATCTATAGAAAACTTGAAGTGTCTACTTTTAAATGCAGCGAGTGCATGTTGAAAACAAATAATGCGAGGTACGAAGCATGGACCCCTGGTTATACAGTATGAGAGTTAGACCTCAGACTAAGCAGAGTCACTGACTCGATCCAAGACCAACGACGAGATGATCCCAAGGTTTCCATATCCTGGACCAGGCCGTATCCTGAGCAGCTGCTGTGGTGGTCATGGAGGAGTGGAGAACATGAGACTGATTCCTGTGACGCTCCAGAGACAGACGAGTCTTCGCTGAGGCCAGCTTCCAGCCTCTGCCGCTGAAACTGCAGCTCTGCTCAAGACGTTTGGCCAGCGGAGAAATTAAAATGGTCGTGCCCAACTGAGCCTGGTTTCTCTCAAGGTTTTTTTTCTTTACTTTCGCCATTAGTGAAGTTTTTTTTCCCTCTCCGCTGTCACCACTGGCTTGCATGGTTTGGGATCTGTAGAGCTGCGCATCGTTGGATTTGCTCTTCAGTGTTTGGACTCTCAGTAGTGATTATTAAACCACACTGAACTGAGCTAAACTGAACTGAACTTAAACACTACAAACTGAACTACACTGTTCCAATTTACTATGACCATTTATGTGAAGCTGCTTTGACACAATCTACATTGTAAAAGCGCTTTACAAATAAAGGTGAATTGAATTGAATTGAATTGAAAAGAGTTAGCAGAATGAAAGAAAGAAAACTTGAATTAAATTAAGTGAATATTTAATTCATACATTATAAATAAATATGATCAATCAATCAATAACTCACCTACTCAATCAATTAATCATTCATCCATTATTCCATTCGTTCAAGTAGCTTGCACTGTCTCAGAATTGGCTTGGTTGTCGTTGTAATAAAATGCATGTCAATTTGCTGTAATGTAAACAGTTGACTTCAATAACGTTGTTTGCATGTCATTGCTTATGTAAACTCTATTTGTTAGTAAGTTAATTGAGCTAAATCTCCATTTGCGTTCAGAGCTAGAGAGATTATTAGTTTGCTTTGACTTCATTGAACATAAATTAGATTTGTTCTTTAGCTGAATTGTCCCTTCAGCCTATATATAATGCATTTAGACTAGTAAATTGCTACCTGTAAGTAATGGAAACATACAGTCTTGTTTATGAAAGGAGATTTCTTAATCGTGACTACCGGTCTGCTGGTGTTCCTGCGGCGATCATTAAATTTCTCTCCAGCAGAATAACTCATGACAGGCTAATAGACGGCAATTTCCTAGCGTCTGATTTGAATTTTTGAAGCGTCTCTATACTCTCAGTATTGTGCTGGGGATGGTTGTTGCTGGTTATTGTTGTCTCGGTCCTCATTTTACCCATGAATCCATCTGGCTATGCAGGCTTTAGCTTTCAGAAGACAATGAATTGTTTTGAAATGATCACTCTGAGTGACATCAGCTCATCTGTTCATTAAATGGAAAATTGTTGCTCATATATTTATTGCTTAAACTTTGTTCAAATAGTTTCTCTTTGCATTTTTTTGTGCATCAGATTAATATATAAACAGTTGAAGTCAGAATAAATAGCTCCACATTGAATTTATTTTCCTTTTTAAATATTTCCCAAATGATGTTTAACAGAGCAAGGAAATTTTAGCAGTATGTCTATTTCGGCTAGAATAAAAGCAGTTTTTAATTTTTTTAAAGCTATTTTAGGGTTAATATTATTAGCCCATTTAAGCTATATTTATTTTTGATAGTCTGCAGAACAAACCATCGTTATACAATAACTTGCCTAATTACCCTAACCTGCCTAGTAAACCTAATTAACCTAGTTAAGCCTTTAAATGTCACTAAGCTGTAAGCCTGTTATTTTTTCCCTCAATTTCTGTTTAACAGAGAGAAGATTTCTTTTAACACATTTCTAATCATAATAGTTTTAATAACTCATCTCTAATAACTGATTTATTTTATCTTTACCATGATGACAGTAAATAATATTTGACTAGATATTTTTCAGGACACTTCTATACAACTTAAAGTGACATTTAAAGGCTTAACTAGGTTAATTAGGTTAACTAGGCAGGTTAGGGTAATTAGGCAAGTTATTGTATAATGATGGTTTGTTCTGTAGACTATCGGAAAAAATAGCTTAAAGGGACTAATAACCTTAAAATGGCTTTTAAAAAATTTTAAACTGCTTTTATTCTAGCCAAAGTAAAACAAATAAGACTTTCTCCAGACTTTCACATACTGTGAAAAAAATACCTTGCTCTGTTAAACATAATTTGGGAAATATTTAAAAAAGAAAGAAAAAATTCAAAGGGGGGCTAATGTTTACAGTACTCAACATATATGAATACACCCCTCAAATTTAGATTAATATTTTCTATAGGAAGCTTTACAATATTATATATGTGCATATTCAGTAGATTAGTCAGTCAGTACTGAAGCCAATTCTTGAGCTTATCTAACAAAAAAATGTATGATAATGGTCTAAAATGAGTAACCTAAATTTATGCTTGGAAACAAATTAAATTAAAAATTAAAAAAAGAGAAATAAAAAATGTAGAAAATTTTGGACATTTTGTAGTTTGTAAAAAAAATAAAAAATAAAAAATAAAAAAAGAGTAGACTGGGTGCCACAATATGGGTTAAAAAGGTACACAGTTGAATTGTAATTGAAAAGCAACAAATCCGTTTCATGTATTTTCTTTTTGACAATATACAAAACAATGACGAGTGTATTGTTTTGATTTTTCCTGTAATGACCTTGAATCAATAATTCCTTTAATTTCCAAAACTTTTAGATTCTAATGTTTGGTTGTTCTTTTTTGTGTACCCAATGTGGAACCACCTATATACCATACATCTGGATGTCAATTTGGAAACTTTATAATATATATATATATATTAACTAAATAAAAAAATAAGAAATTTGTAGGTTGTAATTTTTTGTCCAATATTACACATGAATTTACATGTATTAATAACATTAAGATCTTTGATGACTGAAATATAATATGAATAAATATATCTATTTAATCTTTTTTTGTTTAAATGCACCAAAATATATTAATATTCACCTGGGAAATACATAAAAATATTCATTTTTAAAATGGGGTGTATGTTATGTTGAGCACTATATATATATATTTCTGTATATACATTCATTTCTTACATATATTTTAGTGCCTTTAAACAAAATAGTTTTAATAAACTGTGATATCCATTAAAATAAGAGTTTGGTCACTTAATGTTTTAGACAGAATAGACAGATAATACATTTAAATTCAAATGAGTTATTGCAAAAAACAAAACCCTACAAAATTGCAAATATAATTTAAAATGTTTATGTTTCTCTTGATTTTTCCTGATTACTAACATTTTATTTAATATTTATCCCAACATATTAATTTGAGTGTGCTTCAGTAGTTTTTAAACTATGATCTTTTTTTTAGATTAGCACCAGATTTGGCTTCAGTACTGACTAAACTAATGTAAATGCACAAATTTAAGAGAGATTTATGAGGGTTGTGCTCGTTTATTCTGAGCATTGTATAAATCTACATTTTTTTGTTTTGTTTTTCAGAAAAGTATATTTCAGTGGTGTTGTTTCTATCATGTTTTCATTAAAAATTTTGAAAATTAAAGAATGAAAACAGTTATTGAGACAGTTGTCATGCTTGGAGAAATGTGGCCCTTTAGTCAATATTTATTGATTTTAGGAACTGAATTTAATCCAATGTTTTTCTTTTTTCCTCAGTTGTGGAATAACTACTTCCATCTTGCCGTGGCTTTCCTTACCCAGGAGTCTTTGCAGCTGGAGAACTTTTCGAGTGACAAACGGGCCAAGATCTTCCACAAGTAAGCATTAGTAGATACTTTCCCACAATACTAATAATAATATTAATGAGGCATGGTGGCTCAGTGGTTAGCACTGTGGCCTCACAGCAAGAAGGTCGCTGGTTCAAGTCCGGGCTGGGCCAGTTGCATTTCTGTGTGGAGTTTGCATGTTCTCTGCATAAAACATATGCAGGAATAATTGGCGGTTCATTCTGCTGTGGCTGACCCTTATAAATAAGTCACTAAGCCGAATGAATAATAATAATAATGCATTTTATTTTTGAGGCGTTTGACCCCACCTTGACCTCTTAAGTACTGCATTTACAATATTACAGTGTAATTTTCTTTTCATTGATCTACTCTACACTGTAAACAAAAAGTATCTGTTAATTTACAGTTTTCTTTGTATCTTGAGCTTCATTGCCATTTTGTGTTTGTCTACTGTGAAATACCCTGACTTTTCATAAATGTGTGCATATTTCTTTCTGACGTTCTTATTTTATTAAAAATACCAAACCCAACTGTCTGATAGCAAATGCAGAACATGTCATTCAAAACAACAGTTTCAGTGTCGTGAAAAATCGTTGCTCTCCTGCATGTGAAAGTGAAAATGAATGTGAGGTGTTGATCTTCACAGGTGGTCTAGTAACTCATACGCATGTAGGGATTATTTACTGTTTAACCCAAAGAATAGTCAGTATGTTAGATGAAGAAGAGCCGGATTCAAATAAATAAATAAAGATTACTGAAGATAGTTTGCAGTTTCATCAGCAGAAGCCAGCTTCAACGCTCGCAATGAGTTCCTAGGTTACCATCACAAATCACTAACAATCATACTCTCACACAACGTCATTAATTGCGTCACACAAAGCTGTTCTAACCTGATTGGTTAAAACACAGATAGACTAGGAAAATTTACACGTGGGTGCGCACGTACAATTCTGAACAATATCTTAAGCATGTACTGACTCAAGGGGTCCGTTCTTCGTACGTCGCTTAAATGATCTAAGATGATTTGGCAGATCCTGGATCTTTTAATCTTGATAACTGATCTCTGGCTAATTTGCTTCTTCAAACAAGTTCGCGAATCAGATTAAAATGTCTGGATAAACTGATCTGAGATCGCTGCATGTGTTGTGAAGGACAGATCTATCGATCCTCGAAATCATGATCAGCAATGCAAGGATTGGCTGACGGCACATTAGCGTAATGACTATTTAAGGAATATAATGAATATTCAATTATCCATGTGAGCTAAATTACATCAAATTCATAGTAAACGGTTTGATATGCAATAACTTTCCATCTTTGTTGTGGGCTGCAGGATTTACCCTTTCATGTGTCAAAAGTATTTAGCAATTTATTTAGTTTTACAGTTAGAGCGGATTTTCTTTACTATAGTAGTTAATTTAATAGTACTATAACTATTCTTTACTATAGTTTACTATAGTATTATAGTAGCCGGTTTCTTAATCGGTGTAAAGAATAACTGGATGTTTTTAAAAGCATTTTGATGTTGGTAAAGGTGTCTGCAACTTTTGTGATCAAATCATCGTCATATTAACTGTCAAGACATGTTCATGACTGCATAAATGTATTATTGCTTTAAAAAAAAAAAGAGTCGCACATTGTGCATGTCTATTATCATACACAAATTGTACTAAAGCGATCTAAAAACTTCATATCATATAGTCATATCATATATATATATATATATATATATATATATATATATATATATATATAGTTAAAAATTATATTTACTATTTTCCCAAGTGTATATAACTACTACTGTTAGGAAATTTCAGAATTTAATCATTAAAAATGAAACGCCCGAAATTGCATAAAACTCCAGAGGAAATGCGGATAGCGTGGTGAAGCAATGACGTTAATCGAATTATGTGCTGTAACATTCAAAAAGCAACTCATGTAAACACCTTAGTCTTATTATTGTCTTAATTAGATTGAAGCGAATAATTCGATTACTGATGTCCATGTAAATGTAGTCAGTGTTAAAGTCCACATGAACTGGAAGCTCCGTTTTTTTTTTTTCTTTTCAGCTTGTGATACAGTTCCTAGCAAAACGGAATATTAAATTAAATTAAATTAAATTAAATTAAATTAAATTAAATTAAATTAAATTAAATTAAATTAAAACAGTGGGCGTGGCTTGTTTTTTTTTTTCTCTTGCGAGATGATTGGATGTAGTAAAGTGGGCATTTCGTTCAGAAAGATGGGGAGAAGGGTATGGGGAGAGTTATTACAAGCTAACAGACACCTCCTGTTCGCCATTTCTGTTTATTGTCGAAACTGACCGATGGAGGGGCGTGGTTAAATGTGTTAGCCACGCCCAAACCCTCAGACTGACCTAATCTGAGAGTTTAACTGAAAACAAGCAGGAAGTGCATTTTCAGATTTCGATTAAAGATTACAAGAGCAAACTATTTTTCTTTTTCTTAAAGACATGCACAGATGAATTGTTGACCACAAAACTAGCAATGTGAGCTAATTAAATCAATATGGTTAGTTTTGATTTGATGCGTACTTTAAGGAGATAATAAACATGAGTAATGTTGATAACACAATACTGAATACTGTAGTACCGGCTGGAAGTGGGAGGAATTTGAGGAATAGTGAAAGCAAACCAAAAAAGGAAAGTTGTACAGGACATTTTCAGGAAAACAAACTTCCCTTCTCTATTTCTGCATCACCGTTCAAAGAAAAGGAGAGACAGCTGAAGGAGCTTCTCTCTCTCTCCCTGTGTGTGTGTGTTTGCCTGTGGCGTGAGTGAGCTCTGTCTGTTAGAGACGGATCAGTGTCTGTCAGGACTCTGGAATCACAGTCTTGTCGGGAACACGAGGACGTGTTTCTGACCCATTTTCTCAGGACATGCAGTGCTGGTGTCACAAACAGCAGCTCTTACTCTCAGGGGGTTTTGGGCTGAATGGCACAGATTTTGTGAATTCACCAGAAATCAATCTTGGCATCCGATTTGTTTTTATTTTTATGAGGAATCAGATGTATGAATTAGAAAAACAAGTAAAGTATCGCTCAGATAATAGAACTGATATAGTGTTGTTGATAGTTTTGACTTATTTTTGATTTTTTTAATATCTCACAAGCCAATTGAGCATCACTTGACATTCAATTAATTCATTTAATTTGATTCATTGATTCCTGTTGATTGATGGCATTTATCAGTAACATAATTATCAGTATCAACTACAAATTGTGCTGTAATAGTATTTATTTATTTATTTATTTATTTTTTTAAGAGCATTAATAAATTTTTGCCCATAAAGAGCAGTTTTTTAATCCTTTATCAGCAAATTAATTTTTTAAAATTATTATATATTTAACAGTAATGTGAAAGCTATCAGTATTGAAACGTATACTGTTTTCCTGATTTTAATGATAAAGGGTTGACACTTAAAGAGCATTATTTATTTATTTATTGAATAAATGAATAAATAAATAAATAAATAAACTTATTGGGGCTCAGTGGTTAGCACTTTTGCAGGTGGAAGGGGATCCGCTGTGTAAAACATATGCTGGATAAGTTGGTGGTTCATTCCGCTGTGGCGACCCCAGATGAATAAAGGGACTAAGCTGAAGGAATGCATGAATGAATTAAATTAATTATCAATTGAAAATAATTATTTCCATAAGTTTTGTTTATTTATTTTAATTTACTTATTTTTAGTGTCATATACTGTGGAGAAGGCACTTAACTATAATCATATATAAGATAGCTATTAACTGTAGATATTTGTTGCATTTTTATCTGAAAAAATACAGCACAAAATTGTGCCTTTATAATAATAATTTAGCCTGTATAATTATAAATAAAAGTAATTTATCAGAATAAAATGTGAAAATAAATATTTATATAGGAAAAAAAATATATATTTACTATTTTCCCAAGTGTATATAACTATACTGTTAGAAAATTTCAGAATTCGGTACATACTTTCAGTATTATCTTTGCTTGAACTGACCCGATCTAATCCTGTTTATATGAAATGAGCCTGCTCCCTAGCAGGTTTGAGCTACCAGAACTGTTGCTATGACAACAACTCTCAGATCAATTTTGAAGAACGCAACGATCCTGGATCGTGTCAAATCGTCAATAACCAAATCCAGCTAACCGAGTAATCCACGTACGAAGAACGGACCCCAGACCTGTGAAACGGATCCACAATCAAATAGAACACACACACTTAGAGTACAATCTGTTTCTAAATTATTATTATATAGGCACAATTTTGTGCTGTATTTACTTGGTTATTTATTTATTGCATAATTCAATTGAATATCTGTTATTTTAACTAATTATTATTTTAATTAACTTTTTTTGTATATATTTTTCGATAATTTAAAGTATCACAGGTCACTTTACAGTAACCAGAAATAATGTGACAAATATTGGTGTCAATTTGAAATGTTACATTTTTATAAAAAAATAAATAAATAAAACAGGAATAATTAGCAGGGTTGATGCGGTCGTGGAAAACCTAGAAAAGTCATGGAATCCAGGCCTGGAAAAGTTTTGGAAAAACAGAAAAACCCACTAGGTTTTGGAAAAGTCATGGAAATTACAATTCAATTAGTCATTTAGCAGATGTTTCTGTTCAAAGTGACTTTAGCTGCGTTCACACTAGAGCTTGTGCTTGCAAAATTCTGCCGTATGGCGCTGTGAAACAGGGTGGTATTAAACTATAATTAGACATTAATAAAAGTGAGCGATTGCTCCATATTTTAAATTTTTTATTTTAAATCATCTCATATTGGTCTAACACAATCACGTGATGTGATTTCGAACATTCGAATGCAGTGAAATGCGAAACTTGTCACACGTGCCTGCGTTTCTGCTTGGCCACATTCGCATGCCTATGAATGGAAGTCTATAGAGCGAAAAGTGCAGTGTGATCACGACTTTACAACAGAAGTAGTTTTACCTACTATTACTACTTTAACAAACTATTAAGATGATCTAAAATTAGTTTGACAGATATCTGTATACTGCAATAGAGGTTAGATGTTTTTACTTCTTTTCTTGGCCAAATACATGGTGTCACATCATTAGTGCTGTGTAAGCATCATCTATTGAACATAAATATAAAAATAAATGAAAACTAGAGATTGTTGCGTTGATATGCTGTAATAAATTTAAACGCTTATGTAATTTTAAATGATTTACTACATATACGTAGACATTACATGAAACATTTGGTCATGAAAATTTACTGAAGTCCTGGAAAAGTCATAGAATTTTTGTAATAAAAATGTGTATGAACCCTGAATTAGTGCATTAAAATGTCAAGTCTGATAAATACTAATTATTAATAATGTTAAAAAAAAATTATAATTTATTTATTTTATAATTTATTCCATTGAAAACCAGTTATTTTCACTAGTTTTATTTTAAGTAACTTATTTTAGTATACCTGTATATTTTAGTTTTACCATCATTTAAAGTACCATAGATAAGTCACTTAACTGTAGCCAGAAATAATGGCATAATTATTGGCGTCAAATCGAAATTTGTTACATTTTTATTTGAGTAAAAGCACAAAAAAGTGCCGTTTAAATGTCAAGTCAATTTTTTTATGCACATGTTCTACTAGTCCTTAAAAGAAGGTCTTGCCGATGATATTTCTGAGTGAACTATCTCTTTAATTTTAATACCAAAGTCGTGCAAAAACAAAAGTGCATGGAGCTCACCACACTGTCAGCTATAATGGAGTTTAATTTGTTTACTTGCTGACAGCATTTCAACCTGATTACACTTCATGTCCTGGAACTCTGCTGAACCAAAACGAGAAAAAAAAGAAAAACACGAAGCACAAAGTTGGCATTTTGAGGCCTTTTATCAGAAAATGTGCTGATGTCTTCAGGACGCCGTGTCTGATATTTATAACAATCTGTTCGGCGATTCGGTCTTTGTTCTTGTGTGCTGTTTGCCCCCCCCCGTCGTGTGCTTTCAGAGCGCTGGTTTTAGTTTCTTCAGAGCTTTACCCTCGTCTTTCATCCTCCTTCAACCTTTCATCAGTCCTGCTTCAGTCTTCATCTGACCTGCTTCTGCTGCTGACTCTTCAGTCTCTCAGAGGCAAAAACTCCACCGGCATCACAGGAAAAGATCATCCAGAAAATCTCAGTACTGAGAAATAGGAGATACACTGCATTTGCTGAACACATTTGAGTTCTGACCATTGTTGTGTGGTTGCTAAGGCTTTCTGGTGTATTAAATGTGGGGCTCGGTGTAGATGCTAATGCATTGAGTGTAGGGATGCACGATATGGATTTTTTTTGGCTGATATATATATATATATATATATATATATATATATATATATATATATATATATATATATATATATAGGCCGATAATTATAAATATTTCAAAATTATATATTTTTATACAGTGAAAAGCTTCATAAAAGATTGATCTGCTCTTATGAACCGAATATGAGCAGATAAAAGCAAAAAAAGCAATAATTTCAAAATTGCAAGGTGATATTATAGACCTATATTCACGATTTCACATAAATTAGCAAGCCAAAAATAAATGATTTCATTTGCTTTGCATAGCAAATTAACATGCAACTTGAGTGTTGCATAAAAATATTGGTTTAATAACAAAATGGGACTTAACAAACAAGTAAAATAAATATATTTAGAATAAAATGAGTTAAAACCAGGACTAAAACTAGCTTAAATGTTCTTGAATAAAACATGTTACAGTAATGTACAAATATATAATGTCGAAAAAGGCGTTTTAAGAGGTGTTTTGACAGTTCAGAGCCACCGTACAAGCGAAAAGCTAAATACAGATAGTATGATTTACTTGAGAAAATGCGGCATAGATTCATCCTATTTGGCATTTCAGATTCTTTTGAACGCATTTTGGTGCTGCTTGTCAATCAGATAACGCTTCTATGTTCGTTCTTGCTGTCAATTGCAGGAAAAATGATCGATGAAAAGTTTATGATTAACCGCTGTGAGTTTCACTCAACTGCAGGCATTGCGTGATGCGCGCACACACGAAGCAGAGTCAGATTTGCCCCCGGAGTCAGATTTTGATACAACACCTGAGGATTGACCACAAATGACTTCATGACAAACATGGAGAATAATATAAAGACCGAATGTGGCGGCAAGTTAAGAATCTCTATGCTGGATATAATGACCGTGCTGCAGTGAAGGCTGTCAGATCAGATGTGTGTGTGTATGCGTGCAGTGATATCCCTCACGTGCACTCGTTATAATCGATATGAATATTCCGGTCGAACTGAATACAATCTTACATCAGCAACACATGGCAAACAATGCGTAGATAAGAACAAATAATCATATTAGATTACAAACAACCCAAACAATGTTTAGCACGTTTGCATCACTGCTATTATGTTTACACCTGTAATATTTTTCCTGAGGCGATTTAAACCAAAATACACAATGTCACTCCATCAAACATGTCTACAATGATGAACATGGATACTTACTGAGTTATTAACACACAGCAATACCACATGAAGAAAGTATGGACTTTGAAGGACTAAACAATGTGAGAACACTACTGAAAAAAAAAAACAGCTTAAACCAGCCTAGGCTGGTTGACTGGTTTTTGCTGGTC